>NW_027187347.1:7416232-7422118 GCF_028583685.1 Petaurus breviceps papuanus
GAGAGAGAGAGAGAGAGAGAGAGAGAGAGAGAGAGAGAGAGGAGATCAGAGAGAGAGGAGAGACAGAGACAGAGAGAAACAGAGAAAGAGATATAGGAGACACAGAGAGAGACACATAGAAAGAGAGTGAGAGAGAGAGAGAGAGAGAGAGAGAGAGAGAGAGAGAGAGAGAGAGAGTTGGGTGAGGGAAAGAGGAGAAGAGAAAAAAGGAGAAGAGAAAAGGAATGAGAGGAAAGGTACCTTTAAAATTTTTTTAATTTATTTTTAGTTTTCAATGTTCATTTCCACAATATTTTGAGTTGCAAATTTTCTCCCCGTCTTTCCCCTACCCCCCACCCCAAGATAGAAAGCATACTGAATACTCCTTTGGCCAATCTGATTTCTCTTATATCCTCCCTTATCTCCCCTCTAACTTTTTAGTAGGGCAAGATGGATTTCTATACCCCAGTGCCTGTATATTTTATTTCCCAGTTGCATGTAAAAAACAATTTTTTTAACATTTGTTTTTAAAACTTTGATTTCCAGATTCTTTCTCTTCTTCTCTCCTCACCCACCTCCACTGGGAAAGATAAGCAATTCAGTATAGGTTGTACATGTGTAGTTAACACAAAACGTTTCCATAGTAGTTAATATTATGAAAGACTAACTATATTTCCCCCCAACCTATCCCACCCCCCACTTATTCTATTTTCTGTCCCTTTTCAAAAGTGTGTGCTTCTAATTACCCTCTCCCCCAGTCTGCACTCCCTTCTATTATTCTCCCTTCCCCCCTACTTTCCTGTAGGGTAAGATACCCAAATGAGTGAGTATGTTATTCCCTCCTTAAGCCAAATTCAATGAGAGTAAATTTGAACCATTCCCTTTCACCTTCCTACTCTTCCCCTCCATTGTAACAGTTTTCTCTTGCCTCTTTTATATGAGATAATTTACCCTATTCTATGTCTCCCTTTTTAGGAAAGGTATTTTTAATTTATTGTGTGTTACTTGAATAGGAGATTTCCACAGTTCCATAACATGAACATATCATGCTTTAAAAATATGTCCTCAGTTATATCGTTTACATAGAAAAAACACTCAAAGCCTATGGTCCAGATCAGCTTTGTTTTTGTATTACTACTTTTAAATGGTTGCATATGTGCATGTAGACACACACACATACATTATTACTACTTTTAACTAAAGGGGTAAAATTAATCCTGGGTTAAAAGATAAAATACTTTTTTTGTGAAACAGGCAAATGTGACCAGAGACTTGACAGTTAATTCAAGGTCAAGACTGAGAAGAGAGTGCTGCCGAATTTCCATTTGGGTTCTGTTCTCTTCTGCCTATGATTTTCAGTCTTACATTTACAATTTATTTTGCTTCTTGACAGCTCAGTTTTATACTTGTGAAGTGTGAGGTGATAGTCCTTGTTTCTCCTCTATTTTACAGGAATGTTCTGAGTATTAATGTATCATACTTTGTGAAAATATCCATGTTCTTTGGATGAAAGAAATTTTATAAGCTTAAAATAAGATTGTCAACATTTTATTTTTTCTTCTTTCACTTTGCTACAGTTGCACAAAATGAGAGGGGAGGCAACTATACAGTTGAAGTATTATTCAACCACACGCTGGAAATCCCATGTTTTCAAAATATATCCTCAGCTGTTTCATCTGGGGTTACTGTTGACTGGCTGATGGTAAGCATTTCCATTTTCAATGAAAAAGTGATTGAAATTTATATATTGATTGAGTTTTTAAAGAGTAATAATTAATAGTAACATTCAATTCATCGGCAAGAATTTTTTTGTGTGCCTTTTATGTGCCAGGCAATGGGCAAGGTACTGGAGAGTCAATGACAAAAATTAAAGAAATTCTGCCTTGGGGCGCCTAGGTGGCACAGTGAGTAAGAGCGCCAGCCCTGGAGTCAGGAGGACCCAGGATCAGTTCCGGCCTCAGATACTTAACACCCACAAAAAATAACTGGACATGTAACCTTGGGCAAGTTACTTAACCCCAATTGCTTAAAAAAAAAAGAAAAACAAATTCTGCTTCTAGAAACTTACATGCTTTTCAAGAAGACAATGTGTACATATGTAATCATAGGAAAAACACATTAAAAATGAATTAAGTGTAATTTGGGGGGAGGTGGGAAAAGAAGTGGGAGGTCACAAAAATGACTCATGCTTGAGTTGAATCTTAGAGTAAACTAGGGATTCTCAGAGAATAAGGCAAGGAGGGAATACATCCCAGACTTGGGGAGACAAGCGGTAAAAAGTCCTAGAGATAAGAGGTAGAGTATGATGTGTGAGGAACAGCAAAAATGCCCACTTGTAATGGAGAAATATATGTAAATCTAGTGATTGTCCCATTATTCCAAATTTTGAACTACTTCACTGTACATTGATGTGTATTTGCTTCATTATTGCTTTGTAGTGTTCTTTCCCAATGGGCATATTTCCCCAGATATGGTTGTATTTTCATTTTGCTCCCAACACCTCCTCATCCACTTCACCACATAGAGTGACCCTTTACTGTGCTATATATAGTTGGAGAAGAATAGTGTTTTGAATGAGCAGGAACTCACTGACTAGCTAAGTCTTTTATCTAATACTTTAGGCCTTAGCTCAATATCCTGCTGAGACATCTGCTTAGATAAATGGAGGAGGTAAGGAAAGATCAAATGCCTTTCTGAAGGTCACACAGTGAAAGGATGGGGGAAGCAAATTTCAGAGCTCTATCTTTCCTTGATTCTGCTACAAGAACAGAGAAGTCTGCCCCTACACAAATAAACTTTTTAAAAAAGAGGATGATACTGTACCTTAGAGAAGTCTCTCTGGAAGAAAACTCTGCTTTAAAGGATAGTTGCATCGACAGATTTGGTAATTAAATGCCTTGTGTACTTCCTTGTGCCAAAAAAAGTCCGCTCATATTGTAAGCCCTTGTTTCTAATTGATAGCTGTGGGATTGAGAGAGTCGAATGCAAAACAACTTATTCTCATCCTATCATAGAATAAAATGTGGCTTTTCATTTTATAGTAGTTAATCTCCCTCAAAAGACTTAAAATCTCTAAAATATAACCTTGGGAGGTATTTTATTGCCAATTAAATTAATATTATTATGGGTCCAATATTAGCGACTATCATCTATGCATGTTGGGTAGATATTTTATAGAAGATGTGCTGGGTGGGGAATGAGGAGGGAGGGGGGACAGGGATGTATGGACAAGAATTGAATAAAATGAAAAGGTAATCTGCCTTGGTTGAAGAAACATTCACAGCAAAGATGTCATGAATCATGTATATAGTTCCCCTGAGGATGACCCTACCCTAAGACCCACTCACTGATCACTCATTCTCCAGTCTGATCTGTTTCCATATTGGCTGCCCTGCCCCCACCTTCCAGAGACCTCCTTCCCTCCCCATCTCTTTTCCCCCTTCCAGCTCCCATTTGTAATTTGTATCCCTGATTCTTAGCACAGCACTTGGTGCATGGTAGTGCTTAATAAATGCTCACTCACTCTCCTTATCTATCTATGTATCATCTATATTATTATAAAATAAGAGAGATCTAGCCTTGGAAGCAGGTAGATCTAGGTTCAAGATATACCTCTGACAAGTACTAGTAGTATAACCAGGAGCAAATCACTTCTGAACCTCTCAATGATTCAGACAATTCTCTAAAGATTATAAATTACAAAGGAATTGCAGACCTGGTCCTGGTGAAAGGATTTTTTAATATAGAGATTTCCCAAAAGATATCATAGCTCTAGACCTTTACCCTCACCCCCTATTCATCAATCAATCAATCAACAAGCATTTATTCAGGCATCGTGCTAGGCACTAGGGATACAAATACAAACATCAGACAGTGGACCTGCCTTGGAGGATTCCATCAGAGGGGCTGTGGAGACAACTGCTCCTTTGGTTTTCAAGTCATTCTCGTAAAACAATACTGGCCACTAGCAGCAAATCAATTAAGTATTTATTAAGTACCTACTGTATGCTGGACATTGTGTAGATAGTAAATGAATTTAAGAGACACCATACATTTCATTTTCTATGATCTTCCTCTCTTTTCTCCATTAGCTAAGGCAACTAAGAACTGACATATTCTGAAGAGCCAGTTGGATATTGGAAAGGAACAGAATCATTAGAGGTTGAGGATACAAAGACAAAAGTGATACATGTCCTTTCCCCAAGGAGCTTATATTCTATCAGGGGAAATAATGTGTACATACATAAGCACATATAAGTAGAAATGGAGTCATTTATGGTAGAGAGGTAACTAGTAATTTTAGGGATCAGGACAAGCCTCTTGTAGAACTTAACACAGTGCCTGGCAAATCTAGGTGCTTAAAAATGGTTATTTATTGATAGCTTGATTGACGTAGAAAGTGGGACTTGAGCTGAACTTTGAAGGAAGCTAGAGATTCTAAGAACAATTGGGAATGGAGTACCTTCCAGAGAGGGGGCTGAAGCAAGGTGGGGGAGGGGCAGTCTGTGCAAAGGTATGGAGATGGGGAGCCTAATGTCATCAATAACCAACAGGCATTTATTAAGCATCTTTGCTAAGCCATGTATGAGGAGCAGCAAGAACCTATTTAGGCTGCATCTGAGCATGCATGAAGAGGAAAAATAGATAAGAAAGCAGAAAAAAGTTCAAGACAAGTTATAAAGGGTTTTTAATGCCAGAGAAATTTGAATTGAAGCCTGAGGGAATAGGATACTATGAGAACTTAGTAAGCAGAGTAGTGATTTTATCAGACATATATGTGCTTTAGAAATATCACTTTGAAAAGGAAAAGGACCTATGTGCACAAAACTGTAGCAACTGTTTTAGTGGTGGAAAATATTAGAAATTGAGAAAATGTCTATCAATTGTGGAATGGCTGAACAAGCTGCATATGATTATAATGGAATATTATTGTGCTATAAAAATGACGATCAGTGTGCTTTCAGAAAAACCTGGAAAGACTTATATGAACTGGCACAAAGTGAAATGAGCAGAACCCAGAGAACATTGTACACAGCATCACCAATATTGTGAATATTCACAGCAATACAATCACCCTAGTTCTGAAGGGCTTATGATGAAAAATGCTATCCATCTCCAGAGACTGATATGATAGAGTCTGAATGCAGAGAAATGATGGAGTCTGAATGCAGATCAAAGCATATTTTTTCTTTATTTACTATGTTTTTATTAGTTTTGTTGCCTGTTTTCTTTCACAACATGACCTACAAAGAAGTGTTTTGTATGACTGTGCATGTATAACCTACATCAAATTGCTTACCTTCTTAATGAATGTAGGAGAGAAGGGAGGGAGAGAGAGAATTTGGAACTCAAAATTTGAAAAAAAATGTTAAAATTATTCTTACATGTAATTTTAAAAAATAAAGTTTAAAATATTTATATGTAATAGTTAAATTATTTTACATGTAATATTTTACATTAATTTACATGTCAAATAAAATATTACTTTAGCATCTATATGAAGGATGGATTAGAAAGGGGGAAGACTTGACACATTATGCTATTAAAAAACAATTATTCATAATAATAAGCTGACTTTTTAACAAACATACAACATAGCTTTCAAATAGGTATTTACTTACTTGTTCAAAATGTGGATGTGACAAAAAGTTTGTTGGCCTGTAATTTAAGGCCTTCAGAATACCTTGCAATAAATGTCAGATAGGCAATGATGCTTTACTGGTTTGAAAAAGTGCTCCCTTTATTGTGCATAGTAAAATGCTAATTTCTATGGAGAGATTTTATGCAGATGGTCCTTTGTCTTCTGGCAGCTTGCAACCAGGCTTGATAATACTGTGTCTGTCTATCTATTTATCCATAAATCTATCTATCTATCTATCTATCTATCTATCTATCTATCTATCTATC
>NW_027187347.1:7422128-7423475 GCF_028583685.1 Petaurus breviceps papuanus
ATCTATCTATCTATCTATCTATCTATCTATCTATCTATCTATCTATCCATCCATCCATCCATCCATCCATCCATCCCATCATCTAGCTGCCCATGCTAGAGTTAGTCCTCAAGAAAGAGAGTGAGTAGGAGGAGTGGGGTGAGGGTGGGAAAGAATTCCTCCGCCTCTGCACTAGCCATACCTCTCTCCAGAGTCCTAGGCAGCCTGACTTAAGTGTGATTTATTACTTAACTCTAGCATCTCCTGTCAAATAGTTCAATCCCTCTTGCTCAGTCTAACAATTCATGACTTTGAGAGCAGGAGCTATGTTTTTTCCTTTCTTGGTATCCCCAGTACTGGCACATACTAAGAGCTTAATAAGTGGTTTTTGACTGACTGATGGATGACATGACCACTGCTTTCAGTTCCAGACACACACTCTCAATCCTCAGTCCAGTTACCTGCAATACACAAGTCCTAGGTATAAGAGGCCATGTTTTGCCTCATTTCTTACCAAGCCTTAACCACTGAATGGGTATTGCCTCAGTCAAACTGAGATCTGAGAAAGACCTTAACTTAAAATAGCCCAAGGTTTCTCATTGCATCCAGGGCCATCTCCAGTAATCCTGATCTATATCTTACCAATGGACCCAGATGACTGGAGGAGAAAATGAGGCTGGTGACTTTGCACAGTCCTCCCTCATTTAATTCCAATTCACTTGCAAGTCAGGGCATCACCTTCCTGAAGTCATAGTTCTCTTCAAGAACAAAGGACAAGCAACAACAGCAATGCTCATCCTAGGCCATCCTCCATTCATCTGCCAAAATGATCTTCCTGAATCTCACACTCAGTAAGCAAGTGGCTCCCTATATTACCTTCAGGATCAAACAGAAATCCTCTGTTTGCCATTTTAAGTCCTTCATAACCTTTCATAACCTCCTACCTTTCCAGTCTTTTTTACATCTTGTATCCCCCTTCACATATGGTGTAGTTCACTGACATTGGCCTTTTACACAAGACACTCCATCCCCTAACTCTGAACATGTTAGCTGACTTTAACCTATTACTGGATTTCTCTCCCTCCTCATCACAACCTCCTAGTTCCCTGGCTTCCTTCACATCCCAGCTAAAATTCTACCTTCCATTGGCAGTCATTTCTAATCCCCTCTCAATTCCAGTGCTTCCCTATGTTGATTATTTCATATTTATTCTGTAATATAGTTTGTGTGTGGATAGATAGATAGATCGATCGATCGATAGATAGATAGATAGATAGATAGATAGATAGATAGATAGATAGATGGAGATGGGTGGATGGAAAGATAGATAGATAGATAGATAGATAGATAGATAGATAGATAGATAGA
>NW_027187347.1:7423485-7439330 GCF_028583685.1 Petaurus breviceps papuanus
GGGAAGAGGAAAAAGTCTGGGACTTGAGAGGGTTAGTGGCAGTCAGTAGGGAGCCTGGATAGGGGAAGCCATAGAGGGAAGTTCCCACTCATTAGTTATTGCCTGATTCTAGGATTGAGTCTGTGGGTGTATTGTGCACTGGATGTATCTGGGCTAACTTTTGGCTTCAGATAAATTCTCTTTGGATTACAGGTGGAAACTGGTGAGTTTCATATCTTCCCCCTCAGACTCTCTCTCCCCCTTTTTCTCTTGCTTTCCAAAGATATGAGACTGTGTCTTTGAGTTTTGATGCCTCTCCTTGGAAAGAGAAGCTTCTTCTGAGTCTTAAAAGATGGTTTACCTTTCTATGTTTAAATGTTTACTTTTTCTCCCCAAGTAGCAATTGTGCTAAATGCTGCCAATGTATATGTGTTATTAGTATTTCTCAAATGTAGTAGAAATTTGGGAACCCAGGTAGAGAGAGATAGATGTAAAGCAATAACATTTTGCCAAATTGAGGTCGCTGGATGGGGGTTCAGGGCAGAGAGAATGCTTATATTGGGCTTCCCCTAGGCCATGATTCATGCAGTAGTGACTGCGGTTATTAGCTAGATAGTAACAGAGGCAGGGCCTCTGCTCTCTTGCCTGGGTTAAATTTGAGAGGGAAGTCACTTTTTGAGGAGAGGAGCTGATAGAGTGGCTTGGGAAAGTCATTGTGAAAGGAGGAGTAGCAAAGCTCACAAAAAGGTAAGGAAAAAACGAGTACGAGGGATGGACAACTCTGCCTGCCTGCTAACCAGCATAACCACCACACCAACACCACTGAGAAAGTTAGACGATCCCCCTCAAAAGGATGAACGCTCACAGAGGGCAAGGACTGCCACATTTTTGTTTTTGTGTCCCTCCCTAGCAGTCTAGCATGGCTCCTGACAAATATCAAACCCAATCGATGCTTGTTGATTGATTGATGTGGTAACTGAAAATCAAATCTAATGACATTCTCAACAGGAGGAAAAAGGAATGCAAGCAACTCTTACCCAAAACAACACCTTTCTGAAGAACAGAATTGTCCTCCTTAAAGACCACGGACTCTACTTGTCCTCAGTTGAAATCTTTGATGATGACAGAAAGTTTTCCTGCCATGTTACATTCCAATCTGGAAAAATCCTGAAGAATGTCACCAGAATTAAAGTTTTTGGTAAGAACTTTCTGATTCTCTTTTCAACCTCACAGATACTTTCAGATGGATCTCCTGTGTTTAACTTTGCCTCTCACCGTAGAGGATGAGATTTGGTTCTGAGGAGCCCGATCAAAAACTGTTTTGTTACTCCTATTCTCTATTTTCCATCAGGAAGTTAACAACAGCCAAAAACTCAGTTAACAAAACAGAATAAAGTAAAACTGCAATGTTTACTTGTTAGCCAGCTGCTGACCAATGGCTCATTTGTAACTCCACTTTTTTCCCAATAGTACTGGAAATCACTTTTATTGTACTTACTAAAAACCTAATCATATGGCATTGCTTGCTGAAGCACCAAGGCATAGCCATAGAAAGAGACCATTGCTTTATCTCCCCCTATACCCAGCCCCAGGCAACTCTTGCAGGACCAATTCCAGATATGTTGGAATGAATAAGTACCCAAGCTTTTCCAGAAAAGTGACCTGTCAAGATTCCCATTTTATCATCTCTTGAGTCTTAGGAATATGTAATTCAGCTCTAACCATTCACTGTGACCTGACTTACAATGCAAAGATTCAGTAATTTCAGAAGACAAGGAGAAAATTCTGTTTGACCATGTCTCCCAGTGATGCAAGGAAAAATTAATAGACAGAAGTCCTTGGCTTTGATTTCTCTCCATTCCCATGTTAACAAGGAATTGAATTTTAAAATGTGAATGTTGGGAGAGAAAGGGTAGAGAGAAAAGTAAACAGTAATGTCAAATATCAATTATTTTAAAATATTGAGAAAAATTAAAATCTGTTTCTATAATTGCAAATATTGTTAGGGAGTTATTGCTTTCTTTTGACCCTATGTGTGACAGAGCTGGCCAAAAACTCCTTACCTTTATTTAGAATCTTATTCATTTCTTCTTATATATTCCCCAGGTGGTATGGAGGATAGAGTGTTGGGCCTGGAGTCAAGAAGTCTTATCTTCCTTAATTCAAAACCTGGCCTCAGACATTTACTAGCTATGTAACCATGGGCAAGTCACTTAACCCTGTTTGCCTCAGTTTCCTCATCTGTAAAATGATCTAGAGAAGAAAATACCAAACCACTCCAGTATCTTTGCCAAGAAAACCTCAAATGGAGTAGTTATGTCTCAAATTGCTTTACCTTTACTCAGAGCAATAACCATGGTGTGAAAGCTGGGGTTTTGTCCCAGGCAAGAAATTTCTAAGGTGATGACCTCATCTTGCTTGCTCGCCCCCCCCCCATGTCAGTGGTTCTGGTTTTGTCCATCATCACCCTTCCTCCCTACTCCCTAAACTGTCCCCTTAACAGTGTCATTTATTCTCTGACTGCTGTGCTTTCAACAATATGAAAACTTTAGACTGTTCCAGGATACATTTTCTTCACCTGAATAACCATCCCAGCACTTGCCTTAGATAAAAAAAACACTGTGATGCATGTACACACACACACACACACACACACACACACACACACACACATACACACACACATTTATTTACTTTTTTAACACACATTATTATTTTTCCTTCCTCACATTATCTTAAATTACTGGTTTAGGAGTAATGGTATGCATCAGGTCTCTGAGGAGCTAGAAAGTGTTCCGGGTTTTATTTTTAAGCAAAAAAAAAGTTCAGGATTGCCACCATTTCATAATTATCATTGACTTATTTACTCAACAGTCAGTCTTTCAGGCTCCTGAAATGAAGTTTTACCATAATACAATATTCTCTCCATTTTTGCAAATAGACCAAAGCAACCATCCAGAATATGGATTAAATCTAAATTCTTGATTTTGGCAGCATAGTCTTCATCAGCTAAAGTTTCTCTGACTATAGCTTGAAGTAGTGATACTTCTGACATTTAAACCTCCTATTTATTTTTATTTTGTAAAGATACATTTATATCATTGCTAATGTTTTCCATCAGTTTTTACTATGTTTTATCTCTCTACCTTTATTGTCTGTTTCCACAGCATTCTCATTCTTTTTATAAAATATTGTGTTGGGCCAATCTATGTCTGACATTTTAATTTGTATTTCTATCTGGCTTTACCCATTTCCATATAGGCAAGTCAAATTTTGATCATGCAGAGGCTCCCATCTGGTTCTATCACATATCCATCCATGCATGTAAATTCCCTGAATCCACTTTGACAAGCCAAATCCCCTGTGGAAATTTGTTGGTGAAGGTGGGCAGGTGACATGAAGGTGTGAATGATGAAGATTGCAAGGGGAGAATTTAAGAATGTAAGAACTTCCCTGAATGTGTGTATATACATATATATCTATGTGTGTGTTTAGTTACATATTAAATAACTATTACACAGTAATAACAGGAATGCTTTGGAGAAAACCTAATCCACATACTGTGGTGCATTAGAGACAGTACTATATTTCACACTCTCACTTGCCTAATGAAGGCCCTTATTGCCTCACAACTAGATTATTCCAATAGCCTGCTGTGGGTCTACCTGCCTCAAGTCTCTCTCCACTTCAATCCATTCTCCATTCAGCCACTAAAATGATTTTCCTAAAAGACAAGTCTCAGTCATGTCACACATAACTGCTACCCTACCCCACCCCATTCAGTAATCTCCACTGGCTTCCAATTGCCTCCAGGAACAAATAAAATGCTCTGTAGCGCATTTGAAGCCCTATGTAATCCAGCCTCCACCTATTTTCAGCCTTCTTCAATCTTACTCCCCTAAGCATCTTCTTTGATCTGGTGACACTGGCCTCTTGGCTGTTCTGTGAACAAGATACGCCATCTCTTGACTCCAGGCATTTTCTCTGGCTGTGCCCCATGCCTGGTACACTCTCCCTCCTCTACTTCATCTATTGCCTTCCTTGGTTTTCTTTCAAGTCCCAAGTAAAATCCCACCTTTTATAGGAAGCTTTCCTCAACCCTTTCTAATTCTAGTACCTTCCTTCTGTTAAATATTTATCCTGTATGGAGCTTGCTTTGTATATATTTGTTTTCATGGTGTCTTCCCATTAGATTGTAACCTCCTTGAGGGTAGGGACTGTCTTTGCCTCTTTTTTATCCCCTAGCACTTAGCACAGTACCTGGCACATGCTGTCATCAGTCATTCTGTCATGTGCAATGCTTCATGACCCATAGACTATAGCATGCCAACACTGTCTATGGGGCTTTCTTAGAAAGATACTGGAGGGGTGGCTAGGTGGTGGAGTGAATAGAGCACCATCCCTGGAGTTCAAATCCAGCCTCAGACACTTAACACAAAAACTAGCCATGTGACCTTGGGCAAGTCACTTAACCCCAATTGCCCTCCAAAAAAAAAGGCAAAAGAAAGATACTGGAATGGTTTGCCACTTCCATCTTCAGTTCATTTTACAGATGAGGAAACTGAGTCAAAAGAGGTAAATGACTTTCCTGGGGTCACACAGCTAGTGTATGAAGCCAGATTTGAAGTCAGGTTTTCCTGACTCCAGGCCCAGCACTCTATCAACTGAACCACATAACTGCCTTCTGGCACATTGTAGGTGTTAAAATAGATGCTTATTGATTGGTTAACTGATGGATCTGTTTGGAAACAAAGGATACAGATTCCAGGCTTTTGTGTCTGTCTGTCTGTCTGTCATTCATTAACTCTAAGACCCTGGACAAATTATTTCACCTCAGCTCTCTCCACTGTAAAGTGAAGTATTTAGAATAAATGAATTCTGAGCTTCCTCCAGTTCTTTTTTTTTCTTTCTTATTAAACGTATTTCCACATTAGTCATGTTGTAAAAGAAGAATCAGAACAAAAAGGAAAAACCAGGAGAAAGAAAAAAAAGGGAGAGAGAGAAAATAATGTGCTTCAATCCGCATTCAGACTCTATAGTTCTTTGTCTGGATGTGGATAGCATATTCAGTCTTGAGTCTTTTAAAATTGTCCTAGATCATTGTATTGCTGAGAAGAGCTAAGTTTATCATAGTCAGTCATCGTACAGTGTTGCTGTTACTATGTACAATGTTCTCCTGGTTCTGCTCACTTCCCTCAGCATCAGTTCATGCAAGTCTTTGCAGGTTTTTCTGAAATCTGCTTGTTCATCATTTCTTATAGAACAATAGTATCCCATTACATTCATATACCACAACTTCCATTCCCGAAGTGATGAGCATTCCTTCAATTTCCACTTCTTTGCCAGCACAAAAAAAAAGCTGCTATAAATATTTTTGTAAGGGTGGCTAGGTGGCTCAGTAAATACATCACCAGCCCTGGAGTCAGGAGGACCTGAGTTCAAATCTTGCCTTAGACATTTAACACTTACCAGCTGTGTGACCTTGGGCAAGTCACTTAACCCCAAATGCCTTTCCAAAAAGCAAAAAATAAATAAGTAAATAAATATTTTTGTACATGCAGGTCCTTTTCCCTTTTTTTGTGATCTCTTTGAGACACAGACCTAGTAGTGGAATTGCTGGGTCAAAGGGTATGAAGTTTTATAATCCTTTGGGCATAGTTCCAAATTACTCTCCAGAATGGTTGAGCTCATTCACAACTCCACCAATAATGCATTAGTGTTCCAATTTTCCCATATCTTCTCCAACATTTATCATTTTCTCTTTTTACCTCAGAGATGTTTTAATTTGCATTTCTCTAGTCAACAGTGATTTAGAACATTTCTTTTTCATATGACTATAGGTAGTTTTAATTTTTTCATCTGAAAATTGCCTGTTAATATCCTTTAATCATTTATCAATTGGGGAATGGCTTGTATTCTTATAAATTTGATTCAATTCTCTCTATATTTTAGAAATGAGGCTTTTATCAATGACACTGGCTATAAAAATTGTTTCCCAGATTTCTGCTTCCCTTTTAATCTGGTTGCATTGGCTTTTTCTGTGCCTTCCTCCCGTTCTTAATCCACTATTCATCTTCTAAAGATCAAGGAGGCAGTCCAATTCTCTCCAACTGTACTGACCTGGAAGAGACCTTGATTCCTTGTGCAGAGTGACCTAAAACATTTATATATATATGAAAATTCTGTCACTACCCGCTCTTATCATTTCTAAACCTCTGGTGTTTACTCATCCCTTACCTTGACTCTTACCAGGCTGATTTCAGCCTCCTGAGATTGTGGTCTCCAGTTTATAAATGAGACACAAAGAATTTCATCAGTCCTCTTGCAACACTTTCTTTGCCATCATTGTACCCTTTGTCTCTTGATTTAAGAGTCTCTAGCCTGTCAGACTTTGGAAAGGAGTTAGCTGTCTATCACAGGTTCAGCCCTAGAGCTCCAAATAAGTCAGCCTTAGTCCAGGGACAGTCTTCTTCATTGATAAACCTGATCCCTTGTAGCTTTGTAAAATGGTCCCATCCTACAGTCAGGTAATTGATCCTTTGATTCTTCCAGTGGTCCTTTGCTAATGGACAAATTCAGGGATAGGCCCTTCTCTCATATCTCTTTAAACTAGATACTAATATTAATCTCTGTGTCAGTTTCATTCATGCAAATTAGTCTTTAACTAAATAAAATACTAATTTACCCCCTCCCATTGCTTTTGTGGCACCAGATAGTCAAGCCATAGCTTACAAAAAATATCTAATCCTAGTTTTTAAAATGCCCTGACTCTCACAACTGAAAGAGTTCTGTCATCTGTTATCTCGTCCTGGGTCATAGATGATCCATTAGATCCTTGGAGCCTTGATGTGTTTCCAGGCCTTTCTCCTCAAGGGTTTTGGATTTACTCTGCAACAAACTTGAAGGTTCCATTATAGATTGAACCAGAGTTCCTAACCCCAGGATCTGGGATCTTAGGATAGATAAGGACATGGATATGGACAGAGATAAATACAGACATGTATTATAGAGATAGAAAGATTTTTAGATATTTATATTTCAAAATATGTATTCTGATATTTTATTTCAATATAATCAATTTCCTTTTTAATCCTAAATACATTATTTTATACATTCAAGGACACAAGAAGGGATCCATAGGCTTCACTAGAGGACCAAAGGGATCCATGACACAAAAAAACTTATGAATTCTTCCTCTAAAGTGAGCTGTACTCCTGGAGGATTTCCAAATTACACTGGAGCCAGACTCATCCATAAGGTCTAAAATCAAGTCAGTCCCCCAGACCCCTAAAGGGCAGAGAAGGATTCAAGCCAACCCAATCCCTCTAGTTAGTTTAGTGGAGGCTGATCTGAATCAGACCTAAGCTTCTAATCCTCATCATTAACTACAAGGGCTAGGATGGGGTCCACACCAAACAAAATCAGATAGCTATCTGCTTTTAGAGAGTTTAGATGAAATCTCCTCTCTCATTTGCCTCAGGGACATCTACTTCTCTGTAGGATTTTATTCAATTAGCTTAATTTCAATATTGTTATTCTGTGGTTTTTTAGTATGGTTTCCATTGTTTTCAAAGATATTTTGAGATTTAGATTTTTGTTGTTTGTTTTTGTTGTTAATGTTGTTTTTGTCAATTGTGGTGGTGATTCTATATTCAGACTCTCTCACTGAAGTCTGTTGGTTCATTTTTTCAAAATACTTGGTTGGGACAGGGAGTGCATTCAAGAGTAAAGAATATTCATACACTCACAATTTACATACAGGCATACAGTAAGGGGAAAAGAATTTATATAGTGCCTACTATATGCCAGGCACTATGCTAAGTACTTCTACAAATAATATCTCATTTGATCCTCAACTGATCAATCAATCCCTAATTCTGGGAGGTAGGTGCTTTTATTATTCCCATTTTAAAATTAAAGAAACCAAGGCAAACAGAAGTTTAGTGACTTGTCCAGGATCACATAGCTAGTGTCTAAGACTAGATTTGAACTTGGATCTTCCTGACTCCAGGTCCAGTCCACTATCCCCTGTCCCACCAGCTAGCTGTCCTTATACATACATATTTCTGTCAGGTACATATATGCATACATGCACACATGAACACAAACATGCATAGATTTTTATATGTTTATATGTTGAAAGGAAAATTGCTTGGACTTTCACCCTGATTAGCAAGGCAAAATACAGGAAAAAGAGAGTTAAAAGGAGTTTAATGTATGTCAAGATAGCAACACATTAACTGACTAATCACTGGAGATCTGTGATGGCTTCAAGATGGGGTTAGCTTTTATTAATAACTTTTGTAATGAGATAAAGACGATTCAGATAGGTCTGCATCAGCAAAGAGGTTGGGCCTTTGGATCTCAGTTCTTCCCCAAAGCAGGAGTACAATTTCCAGGTACAGGTAGGGGGTGACTTGGTCATGTAATAAATATCAGAGAATATCAAGCTGCAGATTTAGTGATGCCTCCCCCAATGCTGATTGACAAGCAGTTCTGGGAAACTGTGGGTTGCTGAGTCAGCATAACCACGAGTTTTGAAAATAGGAACCAAGGAGACATCAGTGAGAAAGTCTGAATATATAATCACCACAACTGGCAAAAACAACAATATTAACCACAAAAACAAACAACAAAAAAACCCAAACCTCAAAACATCTTTGAAAACAATGGAAACCATACTAAAAGACCAAAGAATAATAATATTAAAATTAAAGTAATTGAATGAAGTCCTGCAAAATAGATCTTACAGAGAAACAGATGCCCCTGAGGCAAATGATAGAGAGGATTTCATGTGTGTATGTATATATATACACACATATACATGTATGTGTATGTATATACATTCTTACATGCTCTACATATGTATATGTGTGTATATGTAAATATTTAAATTTCTATAGGCATATGTAGATATAAATATATAAATTTTATATGAAATTAATCTTCTTAAGCATTAACCTAACCTATTATCTTGGCTCCTTTAGCCTCATTTTCTGACTCAACTTACCAGCTGGGTTGAGAAATCTAATCAGGAGTTCTATTTGAGAGTGGAAGCTTTCTCTAAGAGCCAATAAGAACCACAGCTTAAAAAAAAGTCACTTAACATCTCTAGGCCTCAAGAGGATTTGAACAAGCAAAAAGTAATAGATTGGCCAAGACTCGGGCAGTTTCCAGATAAAACATATGGGTAGCTGGAAATATAGAATGGGAGAAAACTCTTTACAATCCTTATTTCAAGCTTTGATTCTGACTGCGTTTCTGATCAGCATAACCTAGGTCCTAAGTTAAGCACTAAACAGTCCTAGTCCCTAAGCAACAGATCTGGTTTCTCAGCCTTGCATAGCTAAGTCCAAACAATGAAATAAGGTTTTCCCACCACCTCCTAGGACTTCCACCAAAACTCACTTTTGTTTCCCAAATGGTAGACCCCAGCTTCAGTTCCTCATCCCAGAAAACTCTCAGTCCTTCCTCTCCAACTCTTTGCTCCCCTAGAGTCCTTCTTCTCTTTTCTCCCCATTCCATTGCTTATCCCCCACTGCACCCCAAGTCCAAAACTCTATACATGCTTCTTACCCCAAATAGAACCTGGGATGGAATGACAGGCATGTGGTCAGAGAATAAAGAGCAAAACTGTCAGTCAGGGACTGAAATGTTCTAGGAAGGTGAAGATGGTCCTGGAGGAGAGAGGAAATATACAAGAAGGTATTGTAAGAGTGGCTGGAGGGGCGGCCAGGTAGCACAATGAGTAAGAGCACTGGCTCCAGTGTCGGGATGACCTGGGGATCGAATCCGGGCTCAGATACTCAGCACGACACCCAGAAATAACTGGCTGTGTAACCTTGAGCAAGTTACTGTAATAGGAATGCAGATTTGGAAGATCTTCCCTGCCCCTAGGCTAAAGTGCACCTGAAGCCTGGGGTGGGAGGCTTGTTTTTCAGTAGATACTTCTTGATTGGCCAGTGAGTCAATAAGGTTGTTACATTCTCTGAGCCAGGAGAAGGCTATATAAGCCCTGATGTGTAGCTTTGTTTTGGGGGCTCACTTTGAGAAGTGTTCTGTAATTTGATCTGTATTCTGGGAAGCCGTTGTCCAGAGCCCCCCCGGCTTTGAAAAACCCAGATGTGGAAACCCAGATGTTGACTGGGTATGGATGTAATGGTTGAACAGTTTGGAAATCTGTCTACTTGATCTGTTTCTGTCTTGATAATTCTGCCTGTATGCTTTGAAATTCGGGATGCTGAACTTTTTCCCCTGAACAAGGTAAACGATATATGGTCTGACTGATTAAGGTGATCTTGTTGACCCATTTTGAGTTGCTTTCCTTTGTCAAAGCAGATCCAAGAACCTGTGCTGGCAGGAAACCCTGAGGATGTTTGGGGTGCTTGCTGCCACAGTTACTTAACCCCAATTGCTTTAAAGAAAAAAAAAGAGTGGCTGGGGTAATTGCCAGCTAATCAATCACTAAGCAGAGAGAAGGTGGCAGTTTAATGGTCCTCCTCATCTGCAATGGAAGGTGTAGGACCTCAGAATCAGAGGAGTCTTAACAATTGTGGCAAATCACACTCACTTTCATAGCAGACACTTTTACAAAGGAGTATTTACTTCCAAAAACATGATCACAAACTTGCAAGCTTATTCCCACAATGCAAAGGAGACACAATCCCCCTCACCCCTTGTACCTCTTCAGCCTCTAAGAAGGAGAACAGGATTAGGATCATAACTTAGCATGGTTCTCATAAAGCACAGTCTCAGTTTCAAGTTCAAAGCCTCGGAGAAACAGCATAGAGAAGAAACAAACTCCTCTGGCCCACTTCTCAGAGATTTCTCTTTTAAAAGTTATGGCAGGGGCAGCCAGGTAGCACAGCAAGTAAGAGCACCGGCTCCAGTGTTGGGATGACCTGGGGATCGAATCCGACACTTAGCACCCACCCAGAAACACCTGGCCGTGTAACCTTGAGCAAGTTACTTAACCCCAATTGCTTAGGGGCGGCCAGGTGGCTCAGCAAGTAAGATCACCGGCTCCAGTGTAGGGATGACCAGGACCAAATCCGGGCTCAGATACTCAGCACCACACCCAGAAATAATAACTGGCCATGTAACCTTGAGCAAGTTACTTAACCCCGATTGCTTTAAAAAAAAAAAGTTATGGCATATGATTGTGATGGAATCCTACTGTGCTGTAAGAAATGGTGAGCTCAATGATCTTGGAAAAACATGGATAGACTTGCATAAAATAATGAAGAGCAAAATGAGCAGAACCAAGAGAACATTGTATACAGGAACAATGATGTTGTTTTAAGAGTGACTTTGAGGGGCGGCTAGGTGGCACTGTGAGTAGAGCACAGGCCCTGGAATCAGGAGGACCTGATTTCAAATCCATCCTCTGACAACACAAAAACTAGCCATGTGACTGTAATGTAATACCAAACAAAGGCAACTTCCCAGGTTCAAAATACCAGCATAGGTGCTCTCTATTTTATTCAGTAACAAACCCAGAACAGAGAAGATCAAAACATGACATCATTCAAAATACAGTATTTACTAAGTATGATTAAATAATCTCCAAGTACTACCCCACCCCAGGACCTTCCAATCATTCAATCAATTACAAAGTCTCTGTTCTAAATACTTCTCCACCCCTAGGCTATACCTTAATTAAGTCCACCACAAAGCCCCTCTTCTCAAATGGAGATTAGTTTCCAAACATAAGTAAAATACATTCATTTGCTCAACCATAGAACACAAAAAGGTCAAAAGTTCCCCACCCCTGGATCACAATTGAATCTACCCCAGAGTTACATCAAGTTTAAACACAGCACTTAATACCCAAATGGAGGTCTTTTCTTCATCTTGACACGAGGCAAGTCCTCAGCAATCTTAGTTCCTGGGGAGACAAGGCTTAGCAAGACCATAAGATACATTGCCAGTCCCTTCATGAATTTATCCTCTGTCTGTAGAACAGTCCTAGAACCCCTGAACACATTAGCAAAGCCCTCTCCCAGGATTTCTGTAAACATACAACAAGAAAATCCTTCTTCAGGGCTTCTGAACCAACAGAAAGGCTCCCAGACCCCTGCAACAACAGCACTGTCCTTCACCAGTGGACAGTATTCATTCTGTCTGCTGGACAGTCTCCAGACCCCTGCAACAACAGTACTGTCCCTCACCAGTGGACAGTATTCACTCTCTGTCTGCAGGACAGTCTCAGGCCTTCTTAACCAAATGCCAGGTTCCAGGACTTCTTCAACAGGACAGTCTTTCACCAGTGGACAAATCTGGCAAAATAACATCAAAACAGACAGACAAAGTACCAGCAAAACAGCCATGTCTCCTCAGTCCTTGGCAGCTCAGGGGGCAGGTCTCAAAAGTCCAGGGCAATTCAAAGCGGCCACCAGCAATCTCTTAGTCTCTCTCTCTCCACGAGGTGCTGCTTCCAAAAAAAACTTCCGCCTCTCTCTTGTCTCTCCAAATCTACATCACCAGCTCCTCCCAGTTCAGGACTTTCTTTTCACATCAACAAGCCCATCCCACAGGTGGGATTAACAAACTCTGGGTTTTAACACAATCAATTTGAAAACCAAGCCAATACAGGGGAACCTTTAATTGCCATTACTATCACAGTGACCTTGGGCAAGTCACTTAACCCCAGTTGCTCTACCTTCCCCCCTCCACAAAAGCAAAAAATTAAATTAAATTTATAAAAAGAGTGACTTTGAGTGAATAAGTCATTTTGACTATTATAAATACCCAAATTAACTATAAAGGACACATGAAGAAAGACACAATCTGCATCCAGAGAAAGAACTGATAAATAGAAGTATGTATAGAATAATCCTATATATATATATATATATTTATATATCTACATACATAAATATATGTGTGTACATATATGTGTGTGTGTATATATATATATATATATATATATATACACGCACACTTATTTATGTCTAATGGTAGCCATCTTTTTTAGGGAGGAGAAAAAAAAAGCAAAAATAGCAATTTACCTGGTGACTGTTATACTTTTAAAAAGAATAGCAAGTTGTTTATAATAGATTTACAGTTTCATGTGCAATCATTTTTTTTTATTATTCTATGTTATAGAAAAGTTTGTTTTATTCCATAAATTAAAAATAAAATAAGAGAGAAAAGAGAAGGAAGGAAACTCTCCCCTCTCACCAGTTCAGTTCATGAATTCCATGCTGGGTTCAGCAGATAGGAGATGTCAAAAGGAAAGCAACCAAAAGATGGCAGAGAAGAGAATGCATGTCTCAATCTTTCTATTTTTAAAGACACAGGCAGTGGATTCCATGTTAAAACTGAGCATGCTCAAAAGGCCCTTCAAAGCTATCCCGGGGTTAGAAATGAATGTGCCCAGATTAGCTTGAGTTGACCTTTAGTACCCTACAATTTCACTGGTATGGAATCTCACTCCATGGTTGCAGACTGAAACCGTCTCCATGCCCTGGTAAACTGTCTTTGTGAGTTACTGTGGTTGAAATAATTCATTCTTTGGCACTGAACTCTGTGGAGACGAGCCTTTCCAAATTTAGCTAGGCTGAGTCTCTCAGGACTGGCATACAGTGGGTCACCAGAACCATAGTCCAAGACTTTCCAGTTTTGGAAAGTTTTCCAGAGTTTGTCCTCCACTGCCATTGCCTTTGAGAACTTGAAGATAACTGTCACACCATGACAAGGCACTGGAAGAAGACTTTAGTAGAGGACAGCAAACTTACGTTCTAGATTTCCCAGAACAAGAACAGAACATACACTTTTAATGAGATTTTACAAAATAAATGTACCTTGTCAAACCATATTTCTTAATTTGGGTTGACATTGCTGTAACTGTTTCTGTGAAGGTTATGGGATGTTTTGCTAACGTAGATGAGACAGAAGCCAGAAGCAATGGATAGGTGTAGCATAAAAGGAAATTCACCGTGAAAGGAGTGGCATTTACAACGACCACACCAGAGGGGGATAGTAGTGAGATGGCTGAGGAACATTTGTACAGGAGGGAGAGAGGATGTGTGGGATGCTTTTGGTTTGAAGGGGATGAGAATTCAAGTGCAGGCAGCAATTAAATTAGATTAAAAAATATTTATGAAGCTCATATGCTGGGTAAATGGGATACAATACTGAAAAATAGAGCTCTACTCTCAAATTTATGTTCCATTTATTTTTAATAAATTGAGCATTTACTACCACACTACTACAGATCTACTATCTACTATAGATACTCAAGTGAATGAGGCCTATAAAGAGAGAAGATATAATGTATCTAGAAGTCAAAGTCAGCACATGAGGGACAGTAAGGAAAAGATCATGAGAGAGGGGAAAAAGTAAAATACCATGTTTCCTGGGAAAAGGGAAATCAAGAAAGCCTGAACGAGGGTCATGGAGAGAACATATTGAGAGATGGGACAAAAGGTGAATAGGTAGAGGATATGGGCCACAGAAGGTACGCACACACACACACACACACACACACACACACACACACACACTCATATTTGGGAGCTGGCTCTAACAGGACATATGAAATGATCTTCAGTTCAACTAACTATATTTGTATTTTCCTTTCAAGCTAAACCAGAAATCTCTATAAACATGCAGAAGAGCTCCATTGATGTCCTGGAAGAGGTAAGTAACCTAAAAGCTCTTAGAAAACCTTAATCATGACAACAGACCAAGATTTACATTCATCAGTCAAGAACATTTCCACCAAAGGATATGAGTGTTCAGCATTATTATCAATTAATTTTTGAGGAAGTCAGAAAGAAAGTGGCTGTGTTGCCACTGTAAGAGATGAACCAGACTTGCTGCTGGATTTTGTTTGCAAAGTATCTGAGAACACTCCCTCCCCTCCCCACCAACTTCTTTCATAAATATAGCTTCTGTTTTTACAGTCTTTGTGTTAGGTGGTAAAGTAGATACAGAGTTGGACCTCCCTCAGTCTCAGTTTCCTTTTCTGTAAATGGAAATAGATGATAATAGCCTCTACCTCTCAGAGTTACTTTGAGGTTATAAAATGAGTTAAAAATTGTTAAATGCTTTGAAAACCTGAAGGCACTATACAGGGTGCCCCAAAAGTCTAAGTGCAATTGTAAGCTTTAGTACCTGTTGTTATTTTGGCAGAAGACGACATAAACCCAGTTGTGAGAATGAAGCTTTAGCTCAGATTTTATTCACGGAAACTTTATTTCCTGTTTCTTCTTCCTGTTATATTAACTTGAATTGATAAGAGATAAATGAATGGATCCCAGAATCTGGATTCTTCTGTAGTGATCCAGTTATAAATTCTAGGTTCTTCAGTAACTTATTTTTTTTTTATTTGAGGCAGCTGAGTGGTCCAGTGAATTGAATTCTTGACATGGAATCAGGATGACCTCAAACACTTACTAGTTGTATGACCCTAGACAAATCACCTAACCTCTGACTACCTCAAGTTCCTCAACAGGAAAATTGGAGTGATAATGAAAGCACCTAGCTCATAAGGTTGTTGTGAGGAAATAAATGGGATAATATTTGTATGGCACTTTGCACAGTGTCTGACACATACTAAGTACTTTATAAATGCTTTGCTTTCTTCCTCCCTTCCTCCCTTCCTTCCTCCCTTCCTTCCTTCCTTCCTTCCTCTCTCCCTCTCCTCTTCCTCCCTTCCTTCCTCCCTTTGTCCCTTCCTTCTTTCCTTCCTTCCTCCCTCTCTCCCTCTCCTCTTCCTCACTTCCTTCCTTCCTTCCTTCCTCCCTCCCTTCCTTCCTTCCTTCCTCCCTCCCTCCCTCCTTCCTTCCTTCCTCCCTCCCTTCCTCCCTTCCTCCCTCCCTTCCTTCCTCCCTTCCTTCCTTCCTTCTTTCCTCCCTCCC
>NW_027187347.1:7439430-7451148 GCF_028583685.1 Petaurus breviceps papuanus
CCTTCCTTCCTTCCTTCCTTCCTTCCTTCCTTCCTTCCTTCCTTCCTTCCTTCCTAAGAGTTGTAGAGAGAAGCCGAGCAAGACTGGAAGTAGGAAAGATAGGCTATGAGCCTAGGTCTTCTGACTGCAGATCTAATTTAACCCTGTCCAACTGAATCTTAGGGAGGGGTCCCATACTTTTACCCAAGTTCCAAGATCCCATCAGTATAATGGATTCCATACCAACATGGCTGATATCACAGAGTGCATGAACAAACACATTTGGCTCCTGGTAGACTCAACAAAGTTTCTTATGTGCACCCTGGAAACCATGCCTAATGAAACATACAATAAACAGCAACTCAAAAAACACTCAATTTTCTTTTTCTATTTAGACTTACAATCAACTAAATCTTTCTTTTCTTTACTGTTTTCATGATTCAGCTTGATCATCTTCAAGAATGCTCTCATTTTTCACTCCAATTTTAAGGCAAAATTTAGAGGCATAAAATTAAAAAAAAAATCCATGTATCCCAATGATGAAAAAAAGGGGAAAGTGAAACTGTTGGGAAGAGCAAAGGAACTGTATTCAGTATATGAACTATATATGGAGTCAGGATAAAATTTAAACATAACAACCAAAGAGAATGATTAAAAAAAAAAATTCCACCCCAACTTGATAATGCTTCCCCCTCCAAAACAAATAAATAAATGAAAACCACCTACCTAAAAGTTGTTTTGCATACATATAATATATAATATACATGCATATATAATATATATAAATGCATATATATGTATACACATACAGAAATATTAGTTAACTAGTAAACATTTCAAAGACAGTGTTGTGCAGGATAATAAATGTCTTATATAATAATATTGTGAGGATAAAAGTATTGTGAAACTGCTCAATGTGAGGAGTTTCTACACCCACCAGGAATTCCCTTCATGAAAGTAATCACAATCTGGACCAAGAGTTGTTAATATATCAATAATGTCGATGGTGTATGTTTCACAAACAAGTTAGAGTGAAAATAAAATTCTATGAGTCATTAAGTTTCTATTTGTTTCAAGATTTTTTTGTCTTTTTTTTTTGGAGGGGGGAAGGCAGGGCAATTGGGGTTAAGTGACTTACCCAAGGTCACACAGCTAGTAAGTGTCAAGTGTCTGAGATCTGATTTGAACTCAGGTCCTCCTGACTCCAGGGCCAGTGCTCTATTCACTATGCCACCTAGCTATCCCCATCTGTTTCAAGTTAGATAACCTTAAATAGTTCAATCAGGAAAAGACCTTACTAGTTTTCAGATGAGAGTCAGATCTTGAGTGGTCCATGGCATATATTCAATGTCCTGTCCTAAAAACAACCAAACAAACAGAACATAGCCACTAAGGGGGTATTTTTAAAAGAGAACACTGTTTCTGCACTCAAGATGCTTACTGGGAGAAGGAGCATGACTCTGGAAAGTATACTGAATTGGGAGTTAGAGGATGTGTGCTAAACTCCCATCTCTGCCTTTCATTACCTGTGTGACCATGAGCAAACCACTGACCCTTTCTAGACATTAGTTCTTGATCTGTGAAAGAACATGACTGGACCATTATTCCCTAAGACCCTTTCTAGCTCAAAATCTCTTGAGCTCTTACAATCTAGTTCTGTGTTTTCTCCTACAAGAATATTTTGATTTTCTGATGTAGAAGACATTTAAAGTGGATATGAGGGAAAATCAAGGGAGAATTTGGTAGGAAGGAAGCAAACTCCACGACAATGGAAAATCAAATGAAAGGAAATTAATCAAAAACTCAGCTTACCTCAATGAGGAAACAGACTTATGGCTGACTTCTCTCTCCTTCATGTAACTATATAGAAGATGCTTCAGGCTGAGTTACAAATGGGGGAAATATGGCCACAAAAATGAACACAGAGAAATTTATAGAGGAAATGCTGCTTTCTCCTCTAGGATCTCACTTTCTCCTGGGGAGATAATGCATCTTTGGATAAGTAAAGACAAAGTAATTTGAAGAGGGAGGAAATATAAAAACTGGGGGATCAGGAAAGGCATTCAATGGGAGGTACTACATTAGTCATGCTCAGAAGGATCCTAAGAAACAGAAATAAGAAAGGAGTTCATTTCAGGCAAAGGGACATTTTATACAAAGGCCAAGAATGAGTATCTCCAAGTAGACTGATATCATTGGAATAGAAAGTACTTTAAGGAGAGTGATGTGAAATCAACCTGGAAAGATTGACTGGCTTGAGATGGTAAAGGGCTTTATGTGTTAAGGGGAGGAGTTTGTATTTTCTATTAAAGAAAATAGTGAACCCTTGAAGACTTTTGAGCTGGGGAATGACATGACCAGAATTGTTTTGTGAAGATTATTGTAGCAGCTATGTGGAGGAAAAATTGAAAGCAGAGAGACTGAAAGCAGGAAAAACAATTAGATGGCCACTGTGAAACAAAGCTGAGAAGTGACAGGAGGCTGAAGCACCTGATAGCTGTCTAAGAAGGGGAAGAAGGGGGCACATGACCCATGTGATACATGTTTATTTGACAAGATGTAGCACCTTGTCACTCATTCAAATATGGCAGTGGTCTTTCATCCAACACAGTTTTTTCTCTGCCCTTTCCTTTACCTTTTCATTGATTTCTCAAGTCCAACAGAGAGTTTTTAAATCTCTAAAGTGGTAGTCTAAAGGTGAAGCATGGGCTTCTATCCCTAATTATATTTGGCTTGAGGCATTAAGCAATTTCAACTTTTGTTGTTGTTTTTTTTTAAGTGTCTCTGGTATAGTCAGTCTGACAGTTATCTTGCATAGATAAACATATATTCTAATATCTACCCAATAAAAAGGTATATTATATGTATTTATAATATATACTTTGATGTATATATGTAGACAAAGATATGTAGATCTAGACATATATATATATATAAATCTAATATAATCTAATATCTCCCCTACACCCCCCACTCAATAAAATTTAATTTAGATGAGAGACAGATCTTGAGTGGTCCATGGCATATATTCAATGTCCTGCCCTAAAAACAACCAGAGACTATTTTATCTTTGTCCCTAGCATCAGGCATAGTAATCTTCACAAAATAGGTCCTCAATAAATGTTTGTTCAACTAATTGAATCATCATTTGTTTTTATTTATTACTCATATGGTGGATAAAGAGGTTGGATGGGAGAGTAAACCAGTGGCGTCAAACTAAAATAGAAATTGCAGACCATTAAATTGTATATAAAGATTCCTGCAGCTGCATATTGATGTAGAAAAGCACATGTTAACCTTATTGTTCAGTCAAGTCTGACTCTTGGTGGCCCTATTTGGGACTTTCTTGGCAAAGATACTCGGAGTGGTTTGTCATTCCCTCCAGTTCATTGTACAGAGAAGGAAACTGAGGCAAGCAGGGTTAAATGATTTGTCCAGGGTCACACAGCTACTAAGTGTCCGAGGCCAGATTTGCACTCAGAAAGATGTCTTCATGACTCCAAGTTTGGTATTCTATCCACTATGCCACCTAGCTGCCCTCTATTCATTTTATCTATATTTATTCCTAGGACTATGCTATAGTAATCACTTAATAAATACTTGTTGACTTCACTTATGATTTTTTTAAAATAGAGTGCTTATGCCGAGTGTTTGAGATCTGATTTGAACCCACGTCCTATTGGCTCCAGGCCCAGTACTCTATCCACCGTGCCACCTAACTGCCCCTCTTAGTCTGCACTCAAAGCCTTTACAGATTGTATGGGACCAGACAGGGTTTGCACTCCAGTGACATATACTTCAAGAGCCTAGGGTTACTTCCTGACTGGTAGGAGTCATCGGAACAGAACTTTATAGGTAGATTATTTACAATCCCTCACTCAAAAACAGGAAAGGAAAGAGAAGTTCAGACTTTTTGGAAACCCTGTGGTGAATGTTCAGCCCTCACAGACCCAGTACAGAGTGACCTCCTATCCCTGGTCTTCCAGTATATTCCGGATCTGATCTGAGGAGGCTGCGTCTGAGCGTGAACAGATGGCGTTCCCCCATGACTTCGTCAAGCCTTCATTTTCTCCTTGTTAATCACTGTGTGGCTTCTGAATGACAGACAGTAAATTAAACTAAGGTCACAGACTCTGTGCTCATGGACCACTTAGCTGACCCTCCCCAACCTAGACACCTCCTGTTTTTCAACAGACAGAATATATCATCTCCCATTACCAATAATGCTTGGAGTCGAGCACAATGAAGCCTGGATAGGGAAAAAATTATGTAGTTCGCATGGCTTAGTTGACTGATGGCAGCTAGGCGGTACAGTGGGTAGAACATTGGTCATGAAGTCAGAAAGGCTTGAATTCAAATTCACTTACCAACTATGTCATCCTGGGGAAGTCACATAACCTTTGTCTGTGTCAGTGCCCTCAACTGTAAAATGAGGATCATAATAGTACCTACTTCCCAAGGGTTGTTATGAGAATCAAATGAGACGATTTGTAAAATGCTTGGTACATAATAGCTGCTATATAATTTCTTATTCGCTCTCCCCTGCTGCCTTGTATGGAGAAGCAGACAGAATTAGTGTTATGGGAATGGGAATCTGAAGATTTTCCCTGCCCCTAGGCCCTTTGGATAGCCTTAGGTGATTTGGAGAACCTTCCCTGATTTGAGAATACATTTTCCCCCCTAATGGACTGAATGTGGTTACCTGGAGCCTGTGGTGGGAGGCTTGTTCTTCAGTAACACCCACACCTTGTTACTTTGTGATTGGGCAGTGAGTCTGGAGGGTTGTGACATTCTCTGACCTAGGACAAGTCTATATATACCCTGATGTGAGGTTTTGCTATGGGGCTCACTTTGGGAAGAGTTGTGTGATATGGCCAGATGAGACTCTGGGCTGCCATTGAGTGCCCCTCCACCGGCTTTGAAAATCCAGATATTGGTGCTGGTGCTTCCCTCTCTGGTAACTGACAAAGTATGGATGTAATGGTCAGACAGTGGGAAGCCCTGTCTGATAATCTGTTTCTCTGTCTCCTTGTAACTTCTGTTTGTATTCTCTGAAGTTCAGGGTGCTGACTTTTTCTCCTGAACTAGGTAAATGATACATTTTTTTTTATTAAAGTAAGATTGTTAACCCATTTTGGGTTGCTTTCCTTTGGAGAAGCAGATCTAAGAACCTGTGTTGGCAGCCATCCTGGGTATGCTAGGGTGCTTGCTGTTACAATTAGGAGACCTAAATTCTGTCTGTAGTTCTGCTACTGTATTACATACCTTAAGTGTCTCAGGCAGATCTAATTTCACTATAATGTTCTATAAAAATCTTCCTAAAATTTGAGTCATTCAGAAGTGAAATGGGTTACCTCAGAAAGTGGTAAAGGGGAGATGGGATAGGGGGACTTTCTCTCATTCAGAGTCTTCAGGCAATGACTTTGGGTGACTAAGTCATTTTTACTACCATAAATACACAAATTAAAAATAAAGGACATAAGAAGAAAGATACTATCTGCATCCAGAGGAAGAACTGATAAATAGAAGTATATATAGAATAATTTTACATACATACATATATATGCACATAAACACATACCTATTTGTGTTTAATGGTAACTATCTCTACTGCAGGGAAGGGGGAGAAGAAAAAAAAAGGAAAAAAAAAAGAAATATACATCATAACTTTGTTGTATATTTAGAGGGAATAGCAAGTTATACATGGTAGATTTCCAGTTTCATGGGTGATCCTATTTATTGTATTATGTTATGAAAATGCTTGTTTTGTTCTGTGAACTAAAAATAAAATAAATTTAAAAGAAAAAGAAGAAAAAAAAGACAAAGTCTCCAGGCAAAGGTTGGTTGGCAATTTATAGACTGAGTTAGTTAGTCAATTTATAAGCACTAGGCATATCCTTTTCCCTGCTGCAAAGGTGGCTATTAGGAAAAGAAAACATGAAGATGTTAGAGAATATATGGATTAGAAATGGTAGAAGAGGGGAAAAAAACAACAACAGCAGCAACATGAAAAGCAGAAACATTTTATTGGAGCTTATTCTTAGTACAGATTCCTGGGCAGAGATCTGACCCTCCTACCAACTTCGCTTTGTAACATTGTCCCAAGCCCCACTAATTAGAGACCTACTTGGGCTCAAAAGAATGAAGAAGGCTTCCAGGGCACTGGGTGGACCCTCTTCGGTGAACATAGACAGTAGCACAAGATGGGTATATATGTGTTTTGGTTCCTTGGTATGTTGTGGAAGAATCGTCTCAAAGAATTCAGTCAGATCACTTCTAATCCAAGTACAGGCATTTATTGAAGACTGACACCCCTCAGAAGCAGGCTAGGTTCCAAGAGAAACCAGTAATTTAGTTAAGACAACACAGACAAATTTATAGTGTCATGGTGCTATCACACAGCAGAAATTATGAATATTAAAAAGGCAGCAGAGATTTGTTAAGGGACTTGGTAAAGGGAAGGGGTCTACATGGTCAGACATCCTGGTGGTCCTGCTTTCCAATTGGCTGGCTATTGTGGTGCTGTCCAGTCCAGGTGCTGTAAGATGGATACTTAGGTATTGCGGTCCTGTTTCGGGTTAAAAAGGATGATGTGATCATGATTGAGTATAAGGACATACCTATTCAAATATGTAAAATGGATCTGGGGGCAGTGGTGCAGCAGGGGGAGCGGGCATGCTGTTCAGTAAATCCTGGGATTGTGTTTGGGGGCTTGTGATATGGTTAAAGCCAGATTGTGTGGTTAAATCAGGACATGCTCGCTGTTCGGTGGGGCTCATAAGGAAGTCAGAATATTGGGGCTGGGGGCAGCTTTATTAGGATTTCATCACATGGCCTGGTTGTGAATTTGCTTCATTGGAGAAAGCATCTCCAAATTGAGGAGATCACAGATCCATTCAAGAGGAATATCTAAAAGGCAAATACATTGATGAGGAAATTGGGCATTCTTACCTTAGTGTATATTCATTTGATCAGATTGCTTTTCTACTAATACCTAGCTAAGATCCAATGCTCTGACTACTCACTCTTCCCTGCTCCCAGCTAACCTCTCCCCATGCCCCCAAAGCAGAGTGGCTACAGAGAGGGGTTTAAGGCAATATAAAGATATTTGGATACTGGAATGAAGTTCAGGATAAGATAGAAAAGTGCAGACAGAGGTGTCAGGGGTTTGGTTTGGTTTTCTTTTGTTTACCATGTCAATGAAATATTTACAGCGCACCCACAGTCACGATAAAGACTGTGACTGTAAGTATGGCATGACGTTCGATAGCAAAATATACCAAACTCTCCAGATAGAGGACTGAACTGAAGCATTTATTTAGACACCAGAAAAACAAATTCCAAAACCAGTAAGCCAATTCCATCACAGTACCAAAGATACTCAGAAGCCACAATAACACTGAGAGCCACAGCATCCTTCAGCCTTCCCACAAACCAATACAAGATCAGTATTTACTCACAAACCTCTCTAGCTCCTTGCCTGAGTGCCTTCTCTCCCCCCCACAGTTTGGCTAGCTCTGACCAACTTCCTGTGGGCTCTGCTTCCCTTCAGCAAACTCCTCCCACCATAGGCTCCATGTGACCACATTCAGTCTATTAGGGGGCAGAGTTTACTTTCAAAGCAGGGGAAGTCTTCAAACTCACCCCTTCAGGGGCAGGGAAGATCTTCAAATTCCCATTCCCATTACACCATGCTAAGACAAACCACCTATTTTGAAATAATAGTGTCAAGTCCTGAAGTAAATCAAACTCATAAGTGGAGGAATAAGGCATCTTTAATCAAGATAGCAGGTTTGAAAACCTGTCACCCTGGGGGATGTCCCACCAGGAGACCCATAGGAGGGTTCTTATACTTTTAGGAGGAAAGGATGAGCGGGAGGGGGTCACATTAGGTATCAAGACCTGGTCATGAGATGCCTGCTGCCCTTGGGAATCTAAGCAAAGAAAAGCACTTCATTCTGGCTGTTTTGCCCTTCATGCCATGAATCCCAGGGGAAGGGGGGAAGGACATCAGAAGCTAGTTTGGAAGATGGTCTGGCTCAAGCTGGCTTTGTTTACAAGGAAAGGTGACTGGGCAGGGACTTGAGAAAACTCAACATAATCTAGAGTAGTAGATGCAAGAACATTACTGGAATTCTGATATTACTTGGATCACTAAGCAGGAGGGGCAGGTAATATTACAATGGATATTAACAATTTTTCTGTCAATACCTAGGGATGACTCTGGACCAGGAAAAAAAAAATGGCAAAATTTCCTCTATTTTCTCTTTATATGGGATCTTCAAACTAATACTGATAGTTTATTTTAGCCACTTTTACCATAGTGGAATTGCAGACAAGAAAACCTTGAATTTCCGGTCTCACACATTTACTCTCTCAGAGACTTTCCTCATCTGCAACAGTGAGACAAATAGCTCCTACTTTATAGTATTGTCTTGTGGACCAAATGAGATAATATACGTCCAGGACTTGCAAAACTACTATTTTGGACTATACAAATATTAGTTCTTATTTCGTTGACATGGATGTGCTAATAGATTGATTGAATACAGTTTAAATATGCTTTTATGAGAGGCAGTATAGTATAATGGAAAGAGGAGCTGAAGCAAGGGCCCAGTCTTGACTTTGATGCTTGACTGTGATAGGTCATGTCATCATTGACCTTTTACCTCAACTTCTTCCTCTGTAAAATGGGGAGAATAACCCATAGATTACTGGAACTCCCTCAGGATCGTTGCTAAGAGAAGGGTACATGACAAATTCCAAAGCAACCAACTTAAAAGCTAACATTTGGACACCCAAATGAGTTGGGAATTGTCTGTATATGGTGTCCCAAAAGTCAGCTAGGTGGCAGAATGGATATAGTGCTGGAACTGGAATCAGGAAGACTCATCTTCCTGAGTTCAAATCTAGTCTCAGACACTTACTAACTGTGAGACCCTGGGCAAGTCACTTAACACTGTTTGCCTCAGTTTCCTCATCTATAAAATGAGCTGGAAAAAGAAATGGCAAATCTCTCCCGTACCTTTGCCAAGAAAACCCCAAATGGAGTCATACAGTTGGACACGATTGAGATTGAACAAGAACAACATAGTCTTATAGGACACCCGATATTTATTAGACAGTATGTTGGGGAGAAAAGTCTATTGGATATAGAAGTGCCAAGCGTCTAAGTGTTGTTAATGGAAGGACAAGAAGTCCCAAACCCCCACATAATCAGAACATATTAATAATTGTCTCTGTGTTCCCTCTCTGCTACAGAAAAAATTTAGCTGTTTGGTGAGGAATGTATTCCCCATGGCAAACCTCTCATGGTATTTAGATGGAGAGCTTCAAAACGAAAAAGAAGGTAAGAAAATGACTCAATGAAAATGTTTGTAGAAGACAGATGGGCTAGAGTAAGAGCCAATGTCATTGGCTAACCTGCTCTTGGCATTCAAGGATCATTCTGATTCCAAGAAAAGCATATTATTGCCTGCCAGATGCTATTCGGTACCTCAGCTTACTTCTTCCAAGGAGGAAGAAAACATTTCCTAGAACAAAAGAAGAATGGTTGAATTAATTAAACCCCAGGCAAATATGCTAATCTGCTTTGTGTTTGTTTGTTTGTTTAACTATAAGTAAAGAGAAACCTCTTTCACAGACCTACAGGGTTTCCTCAGCGTGATGATATCCAATTAAATAAGCGTTCATCGAATAATTACATTATTTATAATTTAATTAACTATTGATTGTTTTAAACAAAACAAAAAAACAGAACCCCATTTTTTTTTTTCCTGGCAAAGAGTTATGAAGGCTGGGGAGGGGTAAGGGAATCCACACTCCAAAAAGACAGGCACTTTTTTGAGCTATTCCTGGGACAAGGGACATTTCCATTAAAAGGATTAAAAGGAGTGCTTGCTTCCACAGCACTTATACTAAAATTGGAACAATACAGAGAAGATTAGCATGGCCCCTGCACTAGGAGGCCACACAAATTAGTGAAGCATTACATATTTTGGGGTGGGTAGGGAGGGATGAAGGGAGAGAATTTGGAACTCCAAGTTTTAAAAATAAATGTTAAAAATTGTTTTTACATGCAACTGGTAAATAAGATATACAGGCAATGGGGTATAGAAATCTATCTTACCCTACAAGAAAGTAAGGGGGAAGGAGATAAGAGAGGGGGGTGGTGGAGTGATAGAAGGGAGGGCAGACTGGGGGAAGGAGGAATCAGAATGCAAGCCATCTTGGGATTGGGAGGAGGGGAGAGATGGGAGAAAATTTGGAACTCAAAATCTTGTGGAAATGAATGTAGAAAACAAAAATAAATTAATGTGTTTTATTTTAAAAAAAAAAAGGTTTAAAAGAAAGGGCAGCTGGGTGGCACAATGAATAGAGCACCAACCCTAAAGTCAGGAGGACCTGAGTTCAAATCCAGACTCAGACATTTACTAGTTGTGTGACCTTGGGCAAGTAATTTAACCTGGATTGACTTTCCCCACCTCTATGTCCCCTCCAAAAAATTAAAGGTACTAAAAAGAAATGTATCTTGAAGATAAATTCAGCTGATGAGAAAGGAAAGTTTGTTTTCCATGGGTGGCCCAGCATAACAGGTTATATAAGAAGTATCTTGTTTCAGAAGTTTTAAAGCATTATTCTTCTTCCATCTGTGATAATAATAATTTTTCCCCTCCAACTAAGATATTTTTCTCAGAATATCTAAAGTACTTTACCAGCAACACTTCCTATCCCTGACATTTAAATATTTTATGTATGTATGTATGTGTGTATGTATGTATGTGTGTGTACACATATAATTATGTTTCGTTTTGTTTCAAAAAGAAACAAGCCAGGGAAGCTAGGTGGCACAGTGAATAGAGCACTTGCCCTGGAGTCGGGAGGACCTGAGTTCAAATTTGACCTCAGACACTTAACACAAAACTAGCCATGTGATCTTGAGCAAGTCACTTAACCCCAACTGCCCTACCTTCCCCCTGCAGAAAGAAAGGAAAGAAAGAAAGAAAGAAAGAAAGAAAGAAAGAAAGAAAGAAAGAAAGAAAGAAAGAAAGAAAGAAAGAAAGAAAGAAAGAAAGAAAGAAAGAAGGAAAGAAAGAAAGGAAGGAAGGAAGGAAGGAAGGAAGAAAGAAAGAAAGAAAGAAAGAAAGAAAGAAAGAAAGAAAGAAAGAAAGAAAGAAAGAAAAGAAGGAAGAGAGAGAGGGGGGGAGGGAGGGAGAGAGAGAGAGAGAGAGAGAGAGAGAGAGAGAGAGAGAGAGAGAGAGAAAGAAAGAAAGAAAGAAAGAAAGAAAGAAAGAAAGAAAGAAAGAAAAGAAAAGAAACCCAGACAGTAAGACATAACAAGTATAGTGTTATGTTAATACCTGTCAATCAGGAAGACCTAGATTCAAATTCTCTTTCACAGACATATTAGCTGTGTGACCCTGGGTTCAGTCACTTAACTTTTCTAGGCCTCAGTTTCCTCATCTGTACAAATGAGAGATTGGACTTGATGACCTCAAAGATCCCTTTCAGCCCTTTATTCTATGAGATACTGTGAATGTCTCTCAAAGCATTTCTCTGCTATTACTAGTTGTATAATTAGTCAACATTTAAAAAAAAATCAGCCATAGCAGTGAGTTTCCCTAGATTCTGCAATGGAAAGAAATGCTTTAGTGGCCTATAATGGTTTACTTCACTTCAAGCTAGGAGGTAGGTGTGTGTGTGTGTGTGTGTGTGTGTGTGTGTGTGTGTGTGTGTGTG
>NW_027187347.1:7451158-7453373 GCF_028583685.1 Petaurus breviceps papuanus
GTGTGTGTGTGTGTGTGTGTGTGTGTGTGTGTGTGTGTGTGTGTGTGTATACATAAAGCTACAAAGGAAACCCATATATCAAAATACAGTTTCCAAAATTTTTTTGTAAAAAATTTCCAGTCCCCATGAAATCTCCTTGGGGGTTCTATGGTCCTCAAGCTAAGAATCCATACTTTAAGCAAACAGGTAAATGTCATCTATATTCCCTGCCTCCTCTAAACCCAGGCAAAATGTGGCAAAGCTGTAGGAAGAAAAGGTCTGAGAGAAAAGGAAGGAAACAACTTTCATGGCCAGACTGGGTTCAGGTGCCCTCTGTCTAAAGAAATGTTTTTTCTGGTGTCAGGAAGTGATGGCCTATGGTGAGAGGACACTCTCCTGCTCCCCTATTTGTAGTGGATAGGTTATGGTTTGACCACCTCTGGCATATCTCCTGATCCCCACACTTGAGATCATTTTGTTTTATAGCTTATACACTAAATGACAGTGGCTAACTAGCTTCCTTGTTCTCTTCTAGGCATATACATTACCACTGGAAGGAGGAACAGTGATGAAGGTTTTTATGAACTAACATCTAAATTGAGGTTTCTGAAGCCTAACCAGCCAATTCAACCCAATAATTTGACAATTTGGTGCATGACTCTGTTTCCTGTCCCTGGGAATGAAGTGTGGAATATCTCATCCAGAAAAATAGCTTTTTCCTTCGGTGAGTTACCTACCTAACAAGACCAATAAATATTTTCCCCCATCCAAAGCATGTCTCTTTGGGGCTGATACTTAGAATAGGTCATCATTCATAATTCATCTTTTTTTAAATTTCAATTTGACTTCCATTCAACACAAAAGTTTACAGGCAAATATAATTCTGTGAAGAAAAATTCCCCCAAATTGGAGGGTTTCCATGCAGAAAGGGCTACAGTACTCGCAGCTGAACCCCATGGAATAATCCATGAGGTTTCCATTACTCTCTAATTGGCCATCACTCTAGAATTGTCATGGTGATCTGTCTGCTCTCTGTGCCTATGTCTGTCTTTTTCTCTCTCTTTCCTCCTCTCCTTAACACATCCTCAACATTATTACTTTGCTTTTGGGAAACTGATCCTACCACATCTACTGAACCTGGCGTCATCTGGGGTTCATCCATTATTGATCTAAATCTATGATACTATGAGTTACAGAGCATGGAAATCTCATCTTAGGTGTAATATGTTCATGTCCATATGGACTATCTAGATGCAGATGGCATGGATAGATGTGATCTGAGACCTGACATCTCTAGAGAGAGGAGAAGGAACCCAGAGGAGGGAGTACTGAAACCACCAGCACTCTAGATTGAAAGAAAGAGACAGATCAGTCTTCAGGAATCCCAGGAGGCTGCCTGTTCTTTTCTCCATCTCCAAGAGGAATATTGGGCTAGAATTAGGGCTAACTTTCCTCTTCAAATATCTCTGTACTAATAGTATGAATTTGAGTTCAGAAGGACAACTACTTCCTTGGTTGCTCTAAAGGGAGAAGGTAACCCTTAGCTTACATTTGCCAGCTTAGATCCTTACTGCTATAAGCTGACTACACAAAAGATATGTTGCATAACACATTTAGTAGATGCTGAGGAAGCCTATTTCTCCAAACAAAACAACAAACAGAAATTTGAGAGGCTCCACACTTTAGAATATATCAGGAAATATATGTAATGCAGTACTGAAGCCCAGTGGTTTGAGACTCTCTCCTTACTAGTGTTATATATATAAGAACGAAGATGCTCTTCATCCAAGAGTTAGATGATATCTCAGCTCAAACCAAGAGATAGTAGTGCTCAATCTCACTCAAAGTGACCTATTCTAGCAGCTTCTAAGGAAGTAAACTGGAAATCTGGAATAGTTGAGGGGTCAGCTTCCCCTACATGAAAACTACTTCTTTTTCCACATCTCTCTCAAGGAGCATTTGGACCCAGTTTCTCACTAAAATATTCCAGAATCCATTGAGCAAGACTCTTACAGTGGTGTTGCCATTGCCCATGGAGAAATACTGAGGGGGGCTGAAGAGTCTCTTTTAAAAAAGTTTACAGACTGCCAACTATTTTTCTTACATCAAATTTTCTCTTCTAAAAAATCCAACCACATGGTCTTGGGATTCTCTCTATACCAGAGTCCTTCCTTCCTTCCTTCCTTCCTTCCTTCCTTCCTTCCTTCCTTCCTTCCTTCCTTCCTTCCTTCCTTCC
>NW_027187347.1:7453383-7465616 GCF_028583685.1 Petaurus breviceps papuanus
TCCTTCCTTCCTTCCTTCCTTCCTTCCTTCCTTCCTTCCTTCCTTCCAAAATCATCCAAAAAATATTTATTGTGTACCTCCTGTGTGCAAGGTAATGTGGTAAGCACCACAGGAAATACAAAGACATTTGAGACATAGTCCCTGGTCCCAAGGAACTTACACTCTAGTTGAGAAGACAAACAAACAGATTTCATTTCAGCCAAATAAAACAAGATACAAATAATGGATTAGACAATAAATGATGTCACAAAATGTTATACTCTAAGTGTATTCTTCAGCATTTGCAGCAGTAAAGAAAACATCCAAGACTTGGTTGGAAGCCTGATTACTTAAGATATCCCCAGACAGTCCTTGTCCTCAAGGAGCTTACATTCTAATGGGGGAAGACAGTACATAAAAGGGAACTAGAAAGAGGTGGTGGGGTAAAGGGAAGAGTATGCAACACAGGGTAGAGGCTGTTGGTTAGAAGATGGAGAAGTAAATGCATATATATGTTTGCTGTTATTATTGTAGCTTATGCAAATACTCCAACAGATCCATCCAATGTAAAGGCATCTACTTTCTCCACTTTTACATCTCCCCATCATCAGCAAGGCATAGGATGTAGGAAGGCTTTCACATCATCTTTCTTTAAGAGAAAGAACTACTATTTATTATTTAACCATATATAAAAAGTATATTGGGCAGCTATGTGGCACAGTGGATAGAAAGCCAGGCTTGGAGTCAGGAAGTCTCATCTTCCTGAGTTCAAATCTGACCTCAGACACTTAACTAGCTGTGTTTCCCTGGACAAGTTGCTTAACCCTGTTTGCTTCGGTTTCCTCATCTATAAAATGATATGGAGAAGAAAATGGCAAATCACACAATAAACCACAAATGAGGTCACAAAGAGTCAGTTATGACTGAAAGAATTCAACAGCAATATATTGTTAAGTATATTTTATTATATGTATTAGTACATGTGTAATACATTCATGTATGTTAATTAGTACTGTGTCAGTGCCATCAATTGTGAGTGGATGTGTAAAGCATTTTAGATCTCTAGTAGTATGGGGAGATAGATTTTCAGTGATCCTTTCACACTCATTTTGCTTGATAAGACCAAGGATCAGTTTTTACACTATAGTTAGTAAGGGCTTAAAAGTTTAATGAGTGCCCAGTAACAAAAGAAACAAACAAACAAGCAAACAAATAAACAAAACACAAGAAAAATACAAACAATAATAACAAAGCACAAATACTCAAATGAAGATGTGAGGGATATCAGTAAACAATAATCTAGATTTCTATAAACATATATACATTCTTACTTAAAAAATAAACAAACCAGCAAACTTCCAAAGGAATGTTTTCTGAATCCTAGCAGTAACAATAAGAATGTTTTAACACTGCAAAGACCTAAAATTTTCTTTTTCTTCCTTCCTTCTTTCCTTTCTTCCTTCTTTCTTCCTTCCTTTCTTTCTTTCTTTCTTTCTTTCTTTCTTTCTTTCTTTCTTTCTTTCTTTCTTTCTTTCTTTCTTTCTATCTTTTTCTTCCTTTCTTTCTTTCTCTCTTTTTTTCTTTCTTACTTTCTTTTTTTCTTTCTTTCCTTCTTTCTTTCATAGAACTTGTCAACCAGGGGATAAATTATTAGATTTGAAGTCAAAAAGACCTCAGTTCAAAATCTGCCTCAGACTCTTAGTAGGATAAATTCCTTAGCTTTTATCAGCCTCTATTTCCTTTAATTAATACTTAATAATAGTATATATCTTTCAGGGTTTGTTGTGAGATTCAAATCAAATAATGTATATGAAGCACTTTGTAAGTCTTAAAATAAAAAGAAATGTTAGCCATTATTCATCAATCAGTCAATCAATATTTATTAAAAGTCTACTATGTGCCAGGCATGATGATGATTGGTGTGGGTGCCTCCTCTGCTAATGTTCTTCACAACCATGCTGTACCTTAGATGATGGTCTTCTAGTGTGGCTACAACCAAAAAATTCACCATGTGGCCAACTGGGTGCTGAACTTTTCCAGACTTACCTAGTTGTATCCTTCGGAAGTAGACATTAGTGTATCATCAGTTCCATATGAGAAACCAATTCAGAGGAGTGGAAATTGCCAGAGCTTATATTCTATGGGGATAAATCCTGAGTCATCTCCATGATACCAATGAGGCAATGGAAGAGGACATTACTGAGGAATAACAGTAATAACCAGCTTTCATATAGTATATTATGGATTAGAAAATACTTTAAAAAACTGGTGTGATAATTGTAATTTTTATATTGTTGATATTATAGTTATAACAACAGAGTTCTGATATGAAGGCATTTAGGCTAAATGGTCCTAATGTCCATAAAGCAAATAGACAGAAATGAACAAGCTTGATTTTCCCACCATTCTGCTCTGTGTTAACTCTGTCAGACAACTAATGTTCATTGTAGAAAACTCCTGACTAACTACAATGGTCTCTGAGTCATTTCTCTCCTGTTACCTCAGAGAGCCAATTCAAACCCTTCCCCAATTTCTAGTCCTGAGAAAGAAACTCCCCCTTATCTGAGCCTTACATAATCCTGGTATCAATAAATGACCCCAAAAACTTTTCTATCACATCTGGATCTAATTAGGAATGCCCCCTCCCACATCTGGCACCAATTACGTGCTTTCCACCAAGCCCATTTTTAAGGTACTGTATATAACTACCTAGCTTAAACCTCAACTTTGAGCATCTTCTCTCCCAACGCAAACCCTCCCCCTCTCACTGGTTGAGTTTCCTGTATCTGTGGGGCCCAACCTCTGTCTATATTATAGAATGTGTGGGTGAATGTGGGGGGGGGGATGGGCTGAGGGTGTAGGTGTGTGGGGGAGGTGTATTTTTGGGGGGTGTACTTGCTGCTCTATATAATAATGAAATTCTTATTAGTACTAATTTCTTGAAAATTCTCAAACCCATATCTTTGCTTTAAACTGAGCCATGAGGCCAAATAAAGCAACTGGGTTTCTTACGTCAAACCTGATAGGAGTGCAGCAGCCCCTCAGTGGTCCAATCCCATAGCCAATCAGTACATAAACTTTGCCCTGCTCCATCTCCAACCTGGGCCAGTTCATCCCTTCTTAACTATCCTGGTGGCACCCCCTATTTCCAGGGGCTTATCACATTGGTTCCAGACTTGATGTGGAAGCCTGCCCAACTTAACCTACTGTAAATTCAAAATTGCCAAGTCCAAGCCACCCACCAACCTCAGCCTCGCCAGGAGCCAGGATTACAGGAATATGTCACCAGCTAAGCATTACAAAGCTTTTTTCATACATTATCTCATTTGATCCATACAATGGCCTAAGAATAGGTAACAATAATTCACATTTATATAAAGCTTTAAGGTTCACAAAACACTTTGCTCACAACATCCATGTGAGGTAAACAATGCAAATATTATTACCCCCATTTGACAGATGAGGAAACTGAGGCTCAGGAAGTTAACTTCCCCAGGTCACAGAGCTAGTAATTGGCAGAGCAATGGTCTTTTAATTTAAAGTCCAATGCTTTCTTCTTCTTTTGTCCAGAAATACAATAGTGGAAACATAAATACTCTGTTTGCTGCTTTCATTGAAGGTTATGTGAATATTACAACAGATCCATCCACAGCCCCTACCATCTCCATCATTGCCCCTTCTCTCAACAGCACAGGCAGGGCAGGTAAACAAGCTTCTGTCACACTATTTTTATTTAAGAGGAAAAGCTAGGGGCAGCTAAGTGTATACAGAGGCTTGTCATAGGGTAGTAGATCAGGTGATAGACTGGACCTCAGAGCTATCTAGTCCAGGGGTGGGGAACCTGTGACCTCAAGGCCACATGTGGCCCTCTAGGTCCTCAAGGGCTGCTGTTTGGAGTCAGTCAAAGGGCTGCACTTGAGGACCCAGAGGGCCACATATGACCTCAAGGCTACAGGTTCCCCACCCCTGAATTCCAGTCCTAAAGATATTAGGAAATATCCTTATATATTTATTACATAAAGGAAAGAGCGCTTTGCTTGGAGTCAAATGGCCTGACCTGTTACTCATTATTCTCATGAGTTTGGGCTAGTCACCAACTTTCTAGCATCAGTTTTCTTGTCCAGCTTAATCCAATTCAATTGAATCCAACAGGATAACTAGGTGGTACAGTGGACAGAGTGCTGGACCTGGAATCAGGAAGACCTGAGTTTAAATCCAGCCTCAGACACTTGCTATCTGTGTGACCCTGAGCAAGTCACTTAACCCCATTCCATTTTGGATGTATTGAGCTTGAGATGCCTTCAGGACATCTAGTTGGAGGCATACAGTTTGCAGGTGGTGATGTGGGAATGGATGGAACTCAGGGAAAAAATTAAGGCTGGAGGGGCGGCCAGGTAGCACAGAGAGTAAGAGCACCGGCTCCAGTGTTGAGAAGACCTGGAGCAAATCCGGGCTCAGACACTTAGCACCCACCCAGAAACATCTGGCCGTGTAACCTTGAGCAAGTTACTTAACCCCAATTGCTTAGGGGCGGCCAGGTGGCTCAGCGAGTAAGAGCACTGGCTCCAGTGTCATGATGACCTGGATCAAATCCGGGCTCAGATACTCAGCACCACACCCAGAAATAACTGGCCATGTAACCTTGAGTAAGTTACTTAACCCCAATTGCTTTTTTAAAAAAAATTAAGGCTGGATTTATAACACCAGGAATCATTTGCATAGACATGATCATTGAAACTATGGGAGCTGATAGTATGACTAAGAGAGAGGCTACAAAAAGAGAAAAGAAGAAAACACACACACAATCACACACACACATAACCTTAGGGACACTGATGGTTAAGTGCTAGGTATGTATGATACCTAGTGAAATGGATTGAGAAGGTACAGTCAGGAAGAGAACAAGGAGAAAGGAGTGTGATTAAAAATTATGGGACAGATGGTGCTAGGAAGAACAATCACTGAAACTGTCAAATGCTACAGAGAGGTCAAGAAAGTAAGAATTGATAAAAGGTCCATAGATTTAACGATGGAGACATCATTGGGAACCTTAGAGAAAACATCTTCAGTTGAGCACTGAGGTCTGATGCCAGATTGCCAGGGATAGAGAAGTGAAGGGGAGGAGAGAAAGTGGAAAGTGGGAGTATAGATCTTTTTTCTTTTTTTCCTGAGATTTGAGGTGAGAAAAGGAAGAGAGTAGGACTAAGGCTTGAGGGATGCTAAAGTCAAGTAAATGTTTTTAGAGGATGGAGGACCTGGGCATATTTGTAGACAGCATGAAGGAAGACCAGGGATAGGGAAATACTAAGGATTAGTGATAGAGGATTAGATAGACTAGTGAACAACTAAAGGGGTGAGTTCCTAGAGAAGTCAGGAAGGGAGGATCATGGGTAGAAGTAGAAGCGGTAACCCTGGTAGATAGAAAAATAACTTCTTATTCAGAGATTGGAGCAAAGGAGGACATGAAGGTGCCATGCACAGAAGCTTTCCAGAGGACTGCTACTGTGAACAGCTTTTAAGGTTCTGATTACACAGGATAGCAAACACTCTATTTATTCCATAATAAATCAAAGCAAAACTTTCACAGAAAATCAAGGTACAGCATTCACAAAATTACAGCTTATATTCACAAACAGCTTATCATTAAAATGGGCACATAGTTTTCACCAAAATGGTCACCATATTTAGAACAAAGAACAATCACCTCAAAGTACAATAGTCAAAGTCTTCCACTCATGGGGCACACTTAAGTTAACTCAATCAATTACTTATTCAGCAATCAATTACTAAGTATCATGCACAATCCCCCCACACCTTAGGTCACTAGTAAACTATAATTCCATAATTACTCAGTACCCAAGAAGAGGTCTTTTCATCTTGACTTGGGGCCGGTTCTCAGATTCCTTGGATCCCCTTCCATAGTCCCAGATTCTACCTGAATTCAACAGACTGTCACTTGGGTTCAATGGCAGACAGCTCCCAGTTCCTTGTCCAGCTCTCTGGGTAGGTCCTGCTCCACACTGAAGTTCACAGGGTCTGGTCCATCTCAAATCCTTCACAATTTCTGCTCCAGGGAATTCAAGGCTCAACCAAGCCACAAACAAACTCTCAGCATCCCCATCATCCTTCCTCAGTCACCTGGGCTCCTGGGCTCCTGGATCCTAGTTCTTGGGCTCCGGGCTCCTGGGCTCCTGTTCAGTAGAAGTTCCACCACCACAAGTTCTCAGGAAATTCTGGCTCGGTTCTTGATTCTCTCTTTTGTAGCTGCTCTGCCACCAGATGCTGGTCCCAAGAAATTCTGACTCTGCCTCTCTGGGGCTTTTCCTTATATACACACAGTATTAGCATCCTGTTTCAGCCAAACTCTTCCAGTTACATAACAGGAGACAGGAGTTCATACCTTCCGTTTCCCCAACAGAGGCTTGATTAAGTGCTAAGTACCTGCTACCTTTGTCAACACAAAGGGATCTTCAAATTCAAATTACTTTACCATTACAGAAGGGGAGCAACATTGAGGGGCTTTCAGGTGTGGGAAGAGAAAAAGAGGAAGCTCATGCCAACTTGTTGGTAAAGTAGGTGGCAAGCTACTCTTCAGAGAGAGAAGAGGGAAAGGGGTGGAGCAGGAGGATGGAGGAGAGAAAACAAGATCTACAACAGTTGCTGTAGGAGGCGAGATAGTCAATTAGAGAAAAATAAAAGGATTACCACCTTGTAATGAGGATCCAGCAGAGATAAGCTAACAAAAATGCCTGGATCCAGTTGTCATACTTGTGTGACTTTGGTGGCATTCAGAAGCCTGGGAACTCTAGGTGGCCCAGTGGATAGAGCACTGGGTCTGGAGTCAGGAAGACTCATCTTCCTGAGTTCAAATCTGGTCTTAGACACATATTAGCTGTGTGACCCTAGGCAAGTCACTTAACCCTGTTTGCTTCAGTTTCCTCATCTGTGAACTGGAGAATGAAATGGCAAACCACTCCAGTATCTTTGCCAAGAAAACACCAAATGGGGTCATGAAGAGTAGGACATAATTGAAAGGACTGAACAATAACAATATTCAACAGTCAGGGGGTAAAAACAAAGAAGGCATTGGGTAGCCCAGGGTCAGAGTTTTACAAAAGAAGAATGGATATGGGGGGAGGGGGGAGGGGACAGGACAAAGCACTCAAATGCAGAAGACAATGTGAAGTTGAAATAGTTAGCTATAGATGGGTGGTGCAGTGAACAGAGTGCTGAGCATGGAGACAGAATGACATGACTTCAAATTTTGCCTCAGACAAAGCCTAGCTGTGTGACCTTAGGCAAGTCATTTAACCCCTGCCAGTCTCAGTTTCCTTATCTGCAAAACTGAGGACAATAATAGCATTTTACCTCTCCAGCTTGTTAACAACAATAAAATGCAGTATTTATGAAGCACTTTGCAAAGCTTAAGGCTCTATATAAATGCTAGTTATTTATTTTGAGTGTCAAAACTGTCAATGAATAAAAGTGAAACCTGAGGATGGGGAAGAGCACTGAGGAATAGACTGTAGGTCCCAGTGAGGATGAAGACTAGATTTAAGAGGGGTGATGGACAGAGAAGAGAGAGAAACATTTACCCCCCAATCTTCTCCTTATTCCCTTCCCTCTGCCTTTTCAACTTACCTCATATTCATTGCTCTGGTTCTTACAGGACTCAGTTTTTACAGCCCCTTATGACCAATCACAATGTTTCTGTCTCATCATCTTTTAGTTTCATTGATTACCATTTCACTTCTGAGTTCTTTGAGGTGTATCAGGTCCCCCTGTGTTCAGCCTAAATTTTTGACATTGAAAAAAGTACCATTACCTTGAGTGTCCTATTTAGTTGGTTACAAATTAATTGAGGCTTCAGTGTATTTCTAAGTCAAATTAAAAATAAATATGTCACCTTGTTTCCTTGAAGAATGACTTGTTTGTATTTTGGAATGGGAACATTTTTAACCTGACCTCTCACGTTATTTATTTCTAAGGTATTTCTATGGTACCTGTAACCATAGCTGCCCAGGTTTCTTGACAAATGTGCCCTTCTACTTTATTGGGTCTTTCTGAGGCATACAAGGCTATTAGGACAGCAGTGACGTTAGCTGGAATATTGTACTTCAAAAAATATAGACCATTGACTTCTTTTTAAAAACACTGTAGAAGCAGGCTCATTAATCCCAGTTGTCCTAAGATTGATACTGACCTTCAGCCTCCAAGGAAAGGAGATATGCAATGTGAATGCTTAATTCCTGCTTCACACTCTACATTCAAATGTGACAAGTTACTGAATGTGGTACAAGGAAAAGAATGCTGTATTTCCAGCCAGAGGACCTTGGGCTTGAAGTGTTGACATTTACTACTCATGGGACCTTAGATAAGTCATTTCCCCAATCTGGGTCTCATTTTCTTCATCTGCAAAAGGAAGAGAGTGAACTAGATAACCTCTGAGGGCCCTTCTACCTATGATTTTATGAATTGGGATGAATGTTTCCTAAATGGTTGAAGGGGACATAGGTGAATAGTTCAGGAGGAATTTTTCGAACTCTTCTAGAGAAAAATATAGTAAATGTTATAGGGTTTTAAGCATAGTACTATAGGCCCTACAAATTAATTCAAAAAATAAAGTACCTGACTGTTCCTATCTTTTCAGATCTGGTCATAGAAGGGAGTGCTTCATAAATTCTGAATCAACACGTACTCATGAAATACCAGTCGTTGAGTTTAACTGGACAGAAATACAGAAATTAAAGGGAAGGAAAAATTTATTGGCACTGAATCTAATTTGTGGAGACCTAGAGAGAGGAAAGGACCATGCGGCTAGGAAAGGCCAAACCCAGTTTTCCCTCCAGGAGGAATCATTGTCCTGATCTCATTGGTCCACATCTTGTAAGAAACAGGGTTCTCACCCTGAAGGTAGGGACTAGGAGTGTGTGCCTGACTGTGGGAGGCAGTGACTGCCAGGCAGAAAAGAGCTCACTTATGTCAAAGGAATAAAGAAATGTCCCACTACCTCTTAGATGAAAGTATGAGGAAGAGGAGGAGGAGGTTAGAACTCATCACACCTTCACAGGGGTCGTTGCAACATTCCTCTCACTGAATTGGATCACAGACTTCAGTAAGTCTGGCTGGTAGGTGGTGGAGTGAATAGAGTGCTAGGCTTGGAGTTGGGAAGACCTGAGTTCAAATTCAGTCTCAGATATTTCCCAGCTATGTGGCCCTGGACAAGTCAGTTACCTCTGCCTCAGTTTCCTAATCTGTACAATGAGGGTTATAACAGCACTCACCTCCCAGAGTTGTTGTGAGGATCAAAGGAGAGAAAGATTATTAAATGTTTTGCATGGTACCATAAGTACAATGTAAATGTTAGCTGTATATAAATATATATATATAAATATATGTATATTTATAAATGACATTTATATTATGCATATATAAGCACATATATAAACGTACACATATATTTAAATATTAATATATAACGAATATTTATATTTTAAATATTAATATATAACGAATATTTATATTTTAAATAATATATAATGAATATTTATATTTTAAATATTACTATATAATGAATATTTATATATTAAATGTACATGTGAGCATATGCATATTTATATATCTGTGCTTATAGTATATAAACATACATATTTATTTATATGTTAAATATACATATAAATATATAAAACATGTATATATCTAACATTTACATTGTGCTTATAACATAAACATACTCAGATATTTATATGTTAATATAATGTATATTAAATATATATCTAATCATATAAATGCATGTATATTTATTTATATATCTAGCATTTACATTGTGCTTATTGTATATGTATACACTATATATGCAAATATATGTAACTAATATTTGTATATTATAATATTTATATATGTACAATTTATATACTATTTATATGTACATATTTACATACTATAACATTAATATACTGTAAAATATAGCACAAACATATATGTATATATAGCTAACATTTACATATTTCTTTTAAAATATATATTGTATATAATTCTATATTTTATTTATATAATATTTAGTGACATATATAGCCTCTGTGTATATAAACATATATAGCTATACATATACATATGTAAATATAGCCTGTCACTATAAGTTTTAGACCTTGTGTGAAAATTCTATAATTGTTTCACCTTCTCCCCTGTATTTATTCTGTTACTAAAAGCTGTTTGCTGATTCATCTTTCGTAATATTTCACGTATTTCTTCTTTCCTCTACATTTCCAAGTCACTGATCATCCTGGCCAAGATTCTGAGTAAAACTGGACTTAAGGAATGTTTTCTTAACTACTATCCCTCCCTAAGATTTATCCTACTGCAGCATGTCTGGCAGCTAGCTTCTGTTTTCTTCAGACTAGAAATCAAAGCCCATCATTACCTGGGAAACTCACTTGACCTCTCTCAGGCTCAGTGTGCTCATCTGTAAAATGGACATGATCATAAATAATACCTGTCTCACAGGACTGTTGTCAGGATCAAACAAAATAACATGTAAAACACTTTGTAAACTTTAAGGGTTTATACAAGTATTCCAAAAGTCTTAGTACCCTGTAGAAATGTTAGCTGAAGCTGCTGCTACCACCACTACCACTACTGCTACTGCTACATCTACTCCTACTGCTACTACTACCACTACTACCACCACCACACTACTACTACTACAACAACCACTACTAATACCACTACCACAATACTATTACTATACTATAGTGCCAATGCATATTTACAGTGCCCAAGATCGCAATAGAGACCATGACTATAAGTATCACGTGATGTTTGGTAGCAAACTATACCAAACTCTCCATATAGAGGACAGAACTGAAGCATTTATTTGGACACTAGAAAACTGAATCCCAAAACCAGTAAGCTGATTCCATCATAGTACCAAAGATATTGAGAAGTCATAATAAAACTGAGAGCCACAGCATCCTTCAGCCTTCCCACAAACCAATACAAGATCAATACTTACAAACCTCTCTATCTCCTTGCCTGAGTGTCCTTTCTCTCCAACTATCTCTCTGGCTCTGGTTCCCAGCTTCCTGTGGCTCCATGTGACTACATTCAGCCTATTAGGGGGCAGAGTTGACTTTCAAAGCAGGGAAGGTCTTCAAACTCCCCCCAAGTCTATTAAGGGGCAGGGAAGATCTACAAATTCTCATTCCCATTACATATACCACAACTACTACTACTACTACTACTACAGCTACCACCACCACAATACTACTACTACTACTATTACCGCTGCTGCCACTGCTACTGCTGCTGCTATTACCATCATCAACTAACAAGCATCATTAGGAATTCTTGTACCTAGGACAAATTCAAATGGGAGAAGAAAGGTGAAGAGTGTTTTTCTTGGGGAAAGGGTCATCCAGTCTCCCAGATAGTCTGGTACATGCTGTCTGGTGGTTGCCAGACCCTTCAACTCTTAGGAGAAACCATACAGATTTAGCAGTAAGGGAGGGTGGACCCAGGGGCATATCAAAATAGGACTTTCACAGTGCATGACCCTAGGCAAGGTGAGAGTTGGTTGCAGGAAGGACAGAGGACCACACCCCAGAGCAGCATCATGAGGAGAAGATTCGGTTCTAGATTTAGTCTCACACTTTCTAAGAAGCTTTTGCTGATTGTTGTTGTTATTGTTGTTATGTTTGCCCTTCATTTTCAAAGAGAACCACAGCATCAGAAAAATGATGACATGACTTGAGATTGACTTTGATTTGAGTGAGGGAGAGCTGTGCAAGGTCACCAGACTCACTTTCTCCTCCAGAGCCATCTGGGTCCAGCGACCTGATGTTCATCAGGATGACTGGAGATGACCCAGGATGCAATGGGTACTCAGAGTGAGGTAACACTCATGTAGTGAATAGGCCTCTTTAAGAAGTGAGTCGAGGAATGGCCCTTTTAAGTAGAAAAAATAAAAATTTAAAAAATAATACAAAAATAAAAAATTTTTTTAAATTTAAAAAAATCAAGCTGGGAGTGGAAGACCCTCAGGGTTGCTGTTCCAAAGAGAAACAGTTACCATTGACATTCACTCTAAGCCAGGAGGGCCTAAAATACAACCATTAAGTGGAGCTTGGGTAGGGACCAGTTGTGGTCCAATATATGAGCTTCAGAGTGAGCTAGGTTTAAGGTTTTGTGAAAGAAGAAGGAAAGGAAGGGAGGGAGGGAGGGAGGGAGGAAGGAAGGAAGGAAGGAAGGAAGGAAGG
>NW_027187347.1:7470616-7481504 GCF_028583685.1 Petaurus breviceps papuanus
AAGACTTTGAATTCCAGATTCATTCCCTTCCTCCCTTGTCACCCACCCTTACTGGGAAGATAAGCAGTTCAGTATAGGCTGTACATGTGTGGCTAATGCAAAACAATAACATAGCAGATATATTATAAAAGACTGACTATATTTCCCTCCCTCCTATCCCACCTCCCACTTGTTCTATTCTCTGCTTTGATCCCATCCCTTTGCAAAAGTAGGTGCTTCCAACTTCCCTCTCCCCCAGACTGCCCTCCTTTCCATCATCCCCTCTCTCATCCCCTTCCCCCCCTACTCTCCTGGAGGATGAGATACCCTATTTAGTGTGTATTTCATTCCTCAATTCCCCCTCCTCAAGCCAAATGCAATGGGAATAAGGTTGACACATTCCTTTTTGCCTTCCTATTCTTCCCCTCCATTGTAACCATTTTCTCTTGCCTCTTCTATATGAGATAATTTACCCCATTCTGTCTCTGCCCATTTCCTCTCATTATATTCCTCTCTCACCTCTTAATTTCACCTTTTAAGTATCATCCCTTCATGTTAAATTGGTCCTGTGCCCTCTGTCTATGTGTATCTGTAAACATATATACACATATTAACATGTGTATTAGTATGCCCATATACCCTCATATATAGACATATATATATCTATTCCCTTCAACTACTGAGAAAAGTTTCATAAGTTACAATTATTGTTTTTCCATGTAGGAATGTTAATAGTTCAACTTTGATAAGTTCCTTATGGTTTTTTCCCCTGTTTACCTTCTCATGCTTCTCTTGCTTCTTGTATCTGAATGTCAAATTTTCTATTCAACTCTGTTTTTTTTTCATCAAGAATGCTTGAAAGTCCTCTATTTCACTGAATGACCATAATTTCCCCTGAAACATCATACTAAGTTTTTCTGGGTAGGTGACTCTTGGCTTTAATCCCAGCTCCTGTGACCTCCAGAATATCATATTCCAAGCCCTTCTACCCCTCAGTGTAGAAGCTGCCAGATCCTGGGTTATCCTGATTGTGTTTCCACAATATTCAAATTGTTTCTTCCTGGCTGCTTGTAATATTCTCTCCTTAATCTGGGAATTATGGAACCTGGCTATAATATTCCTAGGAGTTTTCTTTTAGGGATATTTTTCAGGAGGTGATCAACTGATTCTTTCAACCTCTATTTTGCCCTCTGGTTCTAAAACATCAGGGCAGTTTTCTTTGAGAACTTCCTGGAGGATGATTTCTAGGTTCTTACTTTGATCATGGCTTTCAGGTAGTCCAATAATTTTTAAATTATCTCTCCTGTAACTTTTTACCAGGTCAGTGATTTTTCCCATGAGATATTTCACATTGCCTTCTATTCTTTCATTTGTTTGGATCTGTTTAACAGCATCTTGATTTTTCATAAAGTCATTAGCTTCCATTTGCCCCAATCTAATTCTGAATCAATGTTTCTCCTCATTGAGCTTTTAAGATTCTTTTTTCCATCTGGCAAATTTGGCTTTTTAAGGTGTTCTTCTCCTCATTGGCTTTTTGAGCCTCTTATGCCATTTGAGTTAGTCTATTTTTTAAGGTGTTATTTTCCTCAGTCAGGCTGTTGACTCTTATTTCGTAATTTTCTTGCATTGTTCTCATTTCTCTTCCCAATTTTTCCTCCACTTCTCTTATCTGCTTCTTAAGGTCCTCTATGGCCTGTAACCAGCTTGTATTTTCCTTTGAAGCTTTTGGTGCAGGAGTTCTGACTTCACTGTCTTCCTCCTGTTCCATGCATTGCTCCTTTTTGTGGCCAGAATAGGAGTCTAATGTTGGAATCTTCTGTCTGCTTTGTTTCCTTTGCCTGGTCATGTTGCCCCTCAGTCACTTGACCCCTGGGCTTTTTGCCACTGTAGGACTCTGCTACCAGACAGGGGAGCTTCTGTCCCAAATGCTGGGGTTTTCTCAGCTGCTGGAGGTATTAGATGGGTGCCCTCTCTGAGGCCTCCACACGCTCTGGAAAGCTGGTCATGCCCCCCATGACCTCCACCCTAGACTGCAATCCAGATCCAAGCAGGTTAAAGCAAGAGCGATTACCCCTCAGACTGGTGCTTGGTCCCCCTACACTTTGCAGGCCAGGAGCTGAACCTGCCACTTGGCAGCATCTCAGCGGCTTCTCACCCTGGGGGGCAAAAAGCCATGCGCTCCCACTCACTGGATCCCAAAGTCCACACTGCACTGACCTCTCACTTTGTCCTTAGCATCTGTGTGTTGATAAATCTGGAAACAGCCACAGCTGCTGCTGATTTGGAGTCCCTCCGGCCAGCCAGCAACTGGTCAGGCCCACCCTGGGGCTAAAGCCTTGGAGTGGGGCTGGTATTGGCTCCCAGAGCCCTGTGGTGGCCTATTCCTGCTGGCCTGCCGGGCTTTCCTCGTCAGGAGGTTAGCTTCTCTGTGTCATTTTGTGGGTTCTGCAGCTCCAAAATTGGCTTAGAGTCCCCTTTTTACATGGATTGTGGAGGGTGAAAGCCAGAGCTGCAGGGAGGTCCTGCTTCTACTCCACCATCTTGACTCTGCCCCCTTTTTATATATTTATTTAATATCAACTTCTTTTCTGAATGTATCCTCCCCACCTCCCCAGCCAGAATTGTTAAAACGCTTTTAATGGTTCTTCATTATATAAATATATATAATATCCATATAAAATCCAAACTCTTGGGCCTAACATTCAAAGCTCTCCATAATCTAGCCCCAAATGATTTTTTCCACCTAGTCTCATGTTTCTCCCCTCTATGAACTTCTCTGCTTTGGGGAGACTAATAAATACACTATTCTTCCTTCTCCCTCACCTGCACCCCCAAACATTGTTATTTTTGCCTAGGATGTCCCTGCCTACTCTTTCCACGCGAATAAATTCTTTCCAGCCTTCAAATCTGTGATCAAGTCTTTATATAATGACTTTCATGACCATCAAAAGCACTTTTCATACACTGCCTTGTGACATTACTTATGTTGTTTTGCATATTGTTAATTGCATGTTAAGGCTTTCACGACCATTCTACCCCTCAGTGATTTTTTTCCTACTAACTACTTTCCTCCTCCTTTCTACTACTTCCTTACAACCTGTATAACCTACGCTGTCTGCCCCTCTCACTTGGCACTCACAATAACGCTGTCTTGTGATATCACTTATATTGTCTTGTATATTGTTATCTGCATTTTAATCTCCTCAGCTAGGTTGTAATGTTGTGAGACTAGGGACCATATGGTTGTCTGTGTTCTAGCATAGATCTATGAACATTATTTTGTAACTTAATACATGTTATAGGGATAGAAAGGAGAAAAGAAGGTAGAAGGAAATCTTGCAATTCTTTGTTATTGCCTAGACAAAGAGTCAGTAAGCAAAAACAAAAAACCCAAGTCTCAAACATCTAAATAACCAGAGTGGGACAAGGTTAAAAACTGAATGCATGTGTTCCATAGACATTTCTGAGCTCGCTAGCATTTAGTAATGAGGCTGTCATCAGAACAAAGCAAAAAAAGGACAAAACAATTGACTCTGGTCATCTAGTTCTCTGACTTTTCCCTAGTTCATTGTTTATCCTCAAATTATTAAGTTTAATTAAATAGGGAATGAAAACCACCTTTTTTTTTACTTTCCTCAAAAACATTTGAATATTAAAGATATTACCATAATTTTTTACTGATTATAAAAGAAAGAAAAAGATAGTTTTGATAAGCTTTTTAACTCATATGTACCAAGGCAAATGTTTGAAAATCTTCATTACTTTTGCATCACTTATTCAGACTTAACTCTTTCCTGGAGGACTCTGATAAAATTGAACTCATACTGACCAAATAGGAATATTACCCAAATTAATTTGAAATAGGTTGATTTGAGTAAAATGTACCTATTAATCGATAATACCCTTGATTCATTTAAAAACCATTTTCATAAAGATTTTATAGTGTGGGAAAAGCCATGTGAATCCATAATTATTATTATCTTTTCAATTATTTATTTTATTTATTATTATAATATTATTTATTAATTATTCACTTTTTAAAATCACTATAGTACTATCCATAATTTTTCCCCAATCTTTTAGAATCTCTTTCCCTTTAAATTATCTTGAAAATTGATTATAGATATTTTAAAAATTGTTACCTTTAACACAGAGTTTTTCGTTTGAACTTGGTTTGGTCTAACTACTCTTCTAATAGGTTATTTCCCATGTAAATGATAATAAGGTCGTGCAAGATTGCTTATTGGATAATCTGATTATTGACATCCAAAAAACCATTAAAAATGGAAAATTGTGCTCCTCAGAGCCATTCTCTGCTATCATGAAGGATAATAGGGCCTCGACATGACATTATGCTAACTGCATCAAGCTTCAGAATACCACATAGCATCTGCAGTGGCATCCAGAATCTGTTTTAAAAAGTGGACCTAACAACTTACACAGGTACAGACTCTGTGTTATTTTGGATACAGAGTACCTGTTGTCTAGACAATGTCATGCATCCAACCATATGCCATAGTCTACCAGGAGTGGGGAACTTGTGGCCTCAAGGCCACACGTGGCTTGCTAGGTCCTCAAGTGCAACCCTTTAACTGAATCCAAAATTCATAGGAAAAATCACCCCCGGGACAACAGCATGCATCCGGCTGCATACTATTATCTAGACTATGGCATGCAGTTGGACAGGTGTCATATACGGAACAAAAAAAAAATAGGCCTAAACTGAACAGGAAGAAGATAACAGTCATTTGGGAAAATGTACAACACTTTTAACCATTCTAAACTGAGCTCTTATTAAAAAAAAAGAAATGCCTTTGAATCTCAACATTCTACCATAATATTATGGGGCTATGAATAGCAAGGTGCCCCAATCTATGTAGAATCTGCTACTGTTGTTGATGCACAATGGCCAAAGGCACTGTGGTAGAATATGGCCTACACTGACTTGTATGAGAAAAGCGATATAAAAGAGCTTATCCAGGGGGTGAGTGATGAAAAAAGAGATAGGCCAATCACGTAGAGAGAGGAAGAGATGACTCATGGCCAGCTGAGTGCTAGACTGAGACCCACGGGGATGTGTTTCCTATTTATCCTGCATATAGCTTGTTTGTACATCTTGGTTTTTTTGTTGTCTCCCCTATTAGATTGTAATCTTGAGGGCAGGGATTGTCTTTTGCCTCTCTTTGTCTTTAGTGCTTAGCCCAGTGCCTAGCTATGACTGAATCATTTAACTTCTCCATACCACCAGAAAACTCTAAGATAACAAATTACAGGTATTAAATAATAGTAATAATGGTAGTGCTAGCATTTATATAGCACTTACTATGTGCTAAACACATTACAAATAATATCTCATTTGATCTTCACAACAACGATGGGAGTAGGTGCTCTTATTATTATTTTGCTTTTTAGAAGGCAATTGGGGTTAAATGACTTGCCCAAAGTCACATGGCTAGTAAGTGTGTCAAGTGTCTGAGGCTAAATTTGAACTCAGGTCCTCCTGACTCCAGGACTGGTGCTCTATTTACTGCACCACCTAGACACCCCTAAGTAGGTGCTATTATTATCCCCATTTTACAGATAAGGCAGACAGAAGTTAAGTGACTTGCCCAAGATCACACAGTTAGTAAGTATGTAAAGCCACATTTAAAGTCAGGTCTTCTTGACTCCAGACCCAGAACTCAATCTGCTAGGCCACCTAGCTGCTGATGTGTTGGTTATTTACAGTTGGTGAGAGATTTCCATACTGATGCAATCAATAACAGGTCCAGATTCCTCCTCCCCCATTTTTTCCCCTTTTTTTTTGAAGCAAGTATCCACTCTAGAAAAATAAGAAGAAAGGCTATTTAATGTCCAGGCATATCTCACAAAAAGTTAATCCAATCAATATCATTTAACAGTAACTTTGCTAATACATGATAAACATAAAAATCCTCTAGTGAGTATAGCCATCATAAAATCCTTCAGGAAATCCTAGAGACAAACTCAGTCAAGCTGTTCAGTTTTAGTCTTTGTTTTTCCCCCTTTAATTATCGGAAATCACAGAGGGAAGGGAGTGCTTCATATGTAAACAGCTCACCAGTTAGAGTATTGCCCTTAGTAGCAGTACCTGTATTCACAGCAAAGAGTTGTCTGGTTCCTTATAAATGTTCTTAGACTGCAAAGGAAAAGAGAACAAGAAAAATTATATTAATGTTTTGGGGGGGGGTTGTTTGTTTTTAGTTTTAGCCCAATTTCTGCAAGTTCAGAATCACCTTCACCTTAGTTCGATGAATCAATTGCACAAAAATAGGAAAGAGAAGGCATAACTAGACAATGGTTGGGGGATTGGGGGGGGGGGGGAGAGGGGAGGAAGCAGCATGCATTGGGTGCAGTGGGACCTGGGACTTTTAATGGATTGTAAGCTCAAGATGAGTCAGCACTGTGACTTAGCCACCAAGAAAGTTCACTTTTATTTGGTTTGCATTAACAGAAGTTTAGCATACAGAAAAAGGAAAGCCTTATTCCCACTGAACTTTGCCCTAGACAGAACACATCTGAAGTATTCAATCCAATTCAATAAGCATTTAATAATTATAACCAGCACTGATATGGTGTTATAAGGCTAGTAAAGATCTTTACATATGTAATCTCATTTAATCCTCACAATATCCCTGTGAGATAAGTGCTATCATTAATCTCCATTTTACAGATGAGGAAACTGAGACTGGGAGGTAAAGGGGTTTAGTCAGGGTCACACATACTGTATGCTTTTAATCTTAACAGAGGTGGGGAGCCTGAGGCCTCCAGGCTATATGTGGCCCTCTAGGTCCTCAAGTGTGGCCCTTTGACTGAATCTAAACTTCATAGAACAAATCCCCTTAATTAAAGAATTTGTTCTATAAAACTTGGACTCAGTCAAAAGGCTGCAACTGAGGACTAGAAGGCCATGTGTGGTCTCTAGGCTGCTAGTTCCCCACCTCTGGATCTATCCTCAGTTTAGTTAGATTAAGTGCATTGTGGATTCAAACTCAGGTCTTCCAAAGTCTCAAGTTCAGTATTCTTCCCACTCTACTGACTAGCACCCGAAAGGAGGCAGTCAATCAGTCAACAAGTATTTATTAAGCAATTACCATTTGCCAGATACTATGTTAATTTCTGGGGATATAAAAAATAAAAAGGCTGGGTGGCTAGGTGGCCCAGTGAATAGAGTACAGGCTCTGGAGTCAGAAGGACCTGAGTTCAAATATGGACTCAGACTCTTGACATACTTACTAGCCGTATGACCTTGGGCAAGTCACTTACCCCCAATTGCCCTGCCTTCCCCTCTCCAAAAAAAAAAAAAAAAAAAAAAAAAAGCAAAAAATAGTCCCTACTTTATCCTCAATGAGTGTACATTCTAATGGGGAAGATAATATATAAATAACTAGGTACATACATGATATATATATATACATATATAGAGAGACTAGGTAAAGAAAATATGGAAAGAAAAAATATTAGTAGTCCAGGGGAACATGAAAAAGCATCACAAAGTGGAATTTAAGCTTAATAGCATGGGATAGCAGATTGAGGACTCACCTCAGAGTTAGGAAAATGTGGGTTCCAATTCCTCTTCTGATACACTGATTGTAGGACCCTGATCAAGTCACATAACATCTCAGCTCCCCAGTTTTCTGTGACTATAATTTGCAGAAATTTTGCATGTATGGAGGAAAGTTCCTTATTAGAATTTCTACCCAAGTGAAATCACTGATTCAAGAGTGAGGGAACCCCATTCCTCCGATAATAACCATAGCAATAGCAACAACAACAATAATAAGCTCTAGGCTCTATACTGAATGCTGGGGATAGAAAGAAAAAAAAAGATGGAGTCTTTGTTTTCAAGGAATATACCTTCTGTTGAAGGAATGCAACATGTACAGAGAAAATTTAAAAAAAAAATCCAGGGGAAGAGCATGAATAACTGAAGGAGTTGAACTCTAAGCCAAATTTTGATTGGAAGCTAGGGAATTTGAATTCAAATCCAGCCTCACATGCTTACTAGCTATGTAACCTTGGGCAAGTCACTTAATCCTGTTTGCCTCAGTTTTCTCACCTGTAAAATGAGCTGGAGAAGGAAATGGCAAAACCACTCCAGCATCTTTTCCAGGAAAACTCCAAATGGGGTCATGAAGAGTCAGACATGACTGAAAATCACTGACCAACAACAACAAGGAATCTATGAGGTAAAGATGAAGAGGGAGAGCATGCCAGGTATGGGAGACAGCCTGGGCAAAGGTATGGAGGTGGGAAATGGAATGTCACAGGGAGGAAAAAGCAGGCAATTTTATTTTAGCTAGAATATAGAGTTGAGTGTAGAGTAATGTGCAATTAGTCTAGAAAGTTAGAACCAGAGTGTGACAAGTTTGAAAAGTTAAACAGAAAAAAATTATATTTTATGTTAGAGGCAAGAGAAAGCCACTAGAATTTCTTTAGTGGAGTAGCAAGAAACATGATCAGACCTGAGCAACATAGTTTAATAAAATCGTTAACAAATTGGGGCATATCTAGAACAGAAGTTCTCAAACTTCTATTGTGTCACGGACCCTTTGGAAATCTGGTGAAAACTTTGTACCCCTTCTCAGAATAAAATTGTTGAGTGCATGAAATAAAATGTAAAGAATTACAACAAAAACCAATTATATTGAAATATGGTTATATAGATCTAGTTAAAAAGTTCACAGATCCTAAGTTAAGAACCTTTAATCTAGAAGGAACTGATCATAATGGGGAGGGACCTGGAAATCATGCCACATGTCTATTAACTGAAAGATCTGGAAAAGAAGATGGGGAGGGAGGAAATTAGTGAGTAGGTAGAATAGCTATCTTCAATTATTTGAAGCACTATCTCATGGATGACAAATTGGTCATTTCTGCCTAAATGTCACAATAATATATCAAACATATCGTTTCCTGAATAGTCCTCTTCTTCTCCCCTCAAACTTTACTTTCCTAATTTTACTGTTTCCATTGGGAATACCACCTCCCTTTCCAATTACCCAGGTTTACAACTTTGGAATAATCCTTGAATCTTTCTTGATGTCTCATATATATTTAGTTGTCAAGTTTTGTCAATTCTATCTTCACAAAATCCTTGCATATATCTCTTCCTCTCTACTCAAAGGCTCCCACTCTGGTTTAGGCCTTCATCCTCTCTTACCTGTACTTTTACAATAGCCTCCTACCTGGCCTTCCTGCTTTCTATGTAACTATCTCCTCTCCAATCCATCTTTCACACAAATGCCAAAATTATTCTAATGCAAAGGTCTGATCATTTTAATCCCCTATTCATAAATCTTCAGTGGTTTCCTATTTCTGTCAGAATAAAATACAAAGTCCTCACAGCCTATTAGTTGTTACCAGCCCACTAGATTTATTAACTGTTCTCCTTAACTCAATATTCAACCTCCTGTCTCTGAGACTATGAAAAGGAGGGCTACCATGTCTGCAATGTGCTCCCTCCTCTGAAACAGGGAATCATTTCTCAGAATCAGGTACAGTTATCCCTTCCTTATTGCAAAAGTTAGGGGCACTGTGCCTCTATGAACTGGAAAATCTGTGTAAAATTTTTTGGCCCTCCCTTGATACCAGAGAAAAAATCTGATTTTTTTTCTTTTTTTTTTTATGGGGTGCCTACAGTACCTTATTGTAAAATTTTGGTTGACATCATATAATATTATGCACATATTTTATGCATTTCTGAGTTTCTAAACTTTTTTCTGTATCATCTACTGTCCTTCATGTCTCATCTGTGGCTTCCACAAAACTCCCCCCAAAGTCCCATTTAATTTCTTATGCCCGCAATATATTGAAACTGTGATGGGGAAAGTCACAATGTAGAAGGGACACTGTACTTGATTTTTTGTGTAATATTTCTTCATTCCCCCTATTGTTTGTATTCTTCCTATTCTCAATTTACCTTGTATTTATATATGTATGTATATGTAATCATAAATTTTATATACACACTATATATATATATATATGTATGTATGTATGACCCAGTAGAATATAAATTCTTCAAAGGCAGAAATTATCTCCTTTTTTTTGGTTTGTTTCTCCATTTTAACTCTGTATCCCCAATACCTAACACAGAGATATAGAAAGATAAACAAAGCTGTTATTAAACATTTACTATTTGTCAGGACCTGCACCTAGGGCTGGGGATAGAAAGCAATAAGAGAGATGATCCCAACCCTCAAGGAGCTACATTTTGATGGGGGAAGATATCCCATAAAAGGGAACTGGAAAGGGGGAAAAAGTCCATACTTGAGGACAAGGTGGAAAAGTAACCCAAAGCTTCCAGGACACAGAGCTTAATCAATCAACAAGCATTCATTAAGGGCAGGCTATATGCCAGGCACATCATCATGATAGATTAAAACTGAAACAGAATAAAAACAAAGCTATAAGGTTTTTCTTACCAGAGGAAACACTGTTTTCCCTACTAGAGGAATTTAGGGAAATGAGAAAAATCAATTTCTTGTTTTGGATTTGATAAGTATTTGCCACATTGGGATATCCATTGGATACCAAATAGGTTTTCATGTTTTGTGAGATTAAAAATAGATTTTGAATCAGCAAGATATAAAAGTACTAGACTTCACTGTTCATAGGTCAAAATATACTACCTAGACAGATAGAGAGATAGAGAAAGATCACATGAGAGACAGAGAGATAGATAAACTATATAGATTAGATATATCTAGATAGATATCCATTTATAGTTTCTAGGGAGTATGTATGTGTATACATACATATATGCATATACATAAGTAATTATTGACAGAAAACATATATGTAAATTGTATATATACATGCACACACAATATCTATATATAAGAAACTAGTATAATGATAGCCAGTCTGAGAGTCTGGAAGAACTGAG
>NW_027187347.1:7481514-7493775 GCF_028583685.1 Petaurus breviceps papuanus
ATTTTTACCTACAGTTATCATCTGAGCACCATGTTATTTTTTCTTCCGATTTTGTCATGCTTTTTACACACACACACACACACACACACACACACACACACACACACACGACAAAATTGGAAGAAAAAAACAAACACCAGATGAGGAGTTCAGGAAACCTGGCTTTTGAATTCCTGGCTCTGCCCCTGGTTTACTGTGTGACTTTAGAAAAGAGTATTTAACCTCTCTGAGCCTGTGTTTCTTTTTATGTAAAATGAGGGGGTTGGCGCTTCACTCTACTTCTCCCAGCTGAGGCCCATTTGGGTCTTGGAGCTACTTGAATCCATTGTGGCCTCAGTTCGCCCAGTGCTTTGAAGCTTAGGGAGTGACGGGGCTGGGAGCCTTGTTAGTCTCAGCTTCCTGTCCCTGGTCTAGTCTCGGGCTGCAGACAGTCTCTTTCCCCCCCTTTCCTCCATCCTACCCACCCCCTCCTCACAGAAATCCAGCTGCTACTGAGCACAGTGTAGGTGGACTTCTAGGCAAGATGTCTTTGCCAACTGGAATGCATCATTGGGCATTCAGTTATGATGATGTCCTGGAGTATCCCACACTGATGACTCCACCTGCCTTCATCTGACATGTGCAGTAAGTTTCTATGGAAAAAGCCGGTCATCCCAGATTGGAAGTACCAACAGCCTTTCAAGGTTGAGGAAGGAGAAAATAGTTTCTTTGTAACCCCTCCAGCTTCCAGTGACCAATTGAACAAGGCGCCAGTGGTGAAGGCCAAGGCTATGCCCCTCATCATGAATTCTCTGATTATAAAACAGACACAAGAGAGCATCCAATGCTTTGAGCAGCAGGCAGGATTGATGTGGGGTACACTCTCCATAAAGGCCTCACCACAGAAGAAACCAAGTACTACCGTGTCGCAGAGGCAGTCCATAAACTGAAGTTACAAAATGGAGAAATGACAAAAGAAGATAGACTGAAGCCCAGAGGCTAGTTGTTTACTCATGGATGTTCTACTTCCTTACCTGGCCTAGATGTCAGCAGCATGGACTCTGGAAATGGAGATAAAGACAAACCCTCATCTGAAAAACGGAGCCTTTTTGAACCAAGAACACTTCAGAAATCCAACTCGGATTTCAGTGTCCAGTCCTACAGAGGTACTCAGAAACCATCACCAGTGGAGCTCATTTGGGTTCAAGCTACTAGAATTGCTGAAGACCCAGCAGCCTTTGAGCCAACTAGATGGACCTTCCAGTGATGGAAGGAAAGAAGCAATAACCATGAATCCACTATATTTTAGCTCATAACATTAAACCAAGAGACATGAATGTGTTGACTCCTTACAGGGTTCTAAAGCTCCCTGTTCATATGATCAAAGTTGCTTTCTCTGGTGAGCCCACTGTTAAATAGAGAGATTCTTGGACTTTTGTTTCTTCCCATCCACCTTACACTTGACATAGGAAAGATGTCATCCATTTACAATTTTGCTGAGGATCATATTCCTGGGGAGGTGTTGATTGTCTCTTTAAATACTTGTGCAAAGCTTGCATCTTTCTAATGCAGGAAGACCTATTCTGTAATGTCCCAAAGTTGGTCTGAATGACTTCTCAAAGTACAGTTGATTACAGCCAATTATTGATCTATAGAAATAGATTGCAGGGGGGCAAGGGAAATAATTAAAATCTAGTAGACTTTGTTCTAGACTTTTTTATCCAAGATAAAAAAAAACGAGGAGGTTTGATTAGATGATCTCTCTATAATCCTCCCAATCCTCACTTCACTAACCTGCAAAATGTATGTAAAACTTTCACTACCTACCTAACAGGGTTATTCTAAATGACAACTTTATGTTTCCTACTCTGCCATTCAGTGGTTCTTGGTTTATCAGTGCCTAGGTGGCATGATCCTTCAGATAACTTCTTAATCACTATCAGTGACCTTTTAAGCCTCCTCTCTTCTATCCTCCAAACCTGGGTGAGGCCTCTGGCATAATGGAATCATTCAGCTGAAGGAATTGTGCAATATTATATAGACCTCAGACCTGGGAAAAAATGGTCTCCAAAGAAAGGCAGCTGTGGACAAGTAATAAATTCCCCTCTCTCAATCTTACTGCCCTATGTCCTAATGTGTGAAGCAGAAAATTGTGCTAATCAAATGTTACTAACAGTAAAATGCCTATTCCCGTTACCTGTATTGTACCTCAGGTGTCTGGTGCCTCCAGCCTGAATCAGATCAGATACAGAATCACTAAGGCATTGATCAGTGTGAGAAGTCCTGGGGGAAATTTAGTCAGCTGTATAAAATGTCTATTGTATGATACATATGATACCTTTATACTTGGCTGCCAGTAAGCTCTTAATTCATTGAAATTGCCTGACAAAGGTAGTGTTCTATATGTAAATGCAAAGGACTATGAATATAATTTTCTATTCATCATCATCATCATCACCATCATCATCAAATCATCATCATCATTTTAGCATTGCTTCTGACTATTCATTTGGGCCTTCATTCATCCTTTGACTCAAAGCAGCACCTTTGTCTAGACCAGGATAAAGCTTTTTTTTTACAGACTACTCAAAGCTTTAAAATTGCACTGTCCTCATTGCCCTGTATCGTAAGATTGTACCTCTCTGCTATTGTTCACCAGAGGCTTTGAGCATTCCCTACAAAACAAGCTACTTAACTCATCACAAAATAAATACCATCATGGCATGGAGAGTGTTATTTTCTGTCTTTAGAAAATAAATGGATTTTATTTTTAAAAAGTAATATTTTGAAAAACAGATACGCTTACTATTTTTTTTTTCAGTACATCACTACCCTTTTTCGTCTTGCTCTGTAGAGAGATGTCTACCCTGCCTAGTCCTGGCACTGAATGAAATGAACATATTAATTCTGGCAAAGAGACAAAGTCATAGGCTACTGGACCACTTGTCTTCCTGCCTCACTACAAAAAATTCAGGGGGCTATCTCCTATCGTTCTGATCTCTGTCTGCCCCTGGGCTCAGATGGCTCCAGAGGAGAAAGTGAGACTGGTGACTTTGCACACCCTCCCTCACTTAAATCCAATTCACTTGCAAGTCATGGCATTACCTCCGTGATGTCATGGTCCTCTTGGAGAACAAACCACAACAGCAACAAACAATAACAAAAGATTCAGTTTTCTGCAAGATAAAAAATTTTGGGACGGAGAAATTGGACTTAATAAATTTTTACCTTTCCAATCAACATACATAAATGTAACTTAAATGCCATCTTAGATAATGTTGAAAAACTTTTAGCTTCTCAAAAAATGAATCTAACTTCCAAATGTGTCCCTTGTGAATGTGAGTACTCTTAAGTTCACAACTTTCCATGAGATGATGTCATCTACAATCTTGAGTTAATAGTGTATAATACAAATAATGAATTTTTAGTTAATAGGAGAGAAGTCTCATCAGAAGGAAGGTACCGATATGATACTTCTCCATCAATATGGATGAAGTTTTTGGTGCAACCCAAACCATCTGTGCCCTGTGTGTTTGTAAATCATGGATAATACAATAGGATATCTCCCAATATTGCCTAGTTGTTCTAGGAGATTATTTCAGACCCTAGAGAAGTAACCAATTCTCTTGTTTATTTCCCCAACATTGAATGCAAATGCTTGCTAAATGTATGTGCATGTGTTGTGTCATGATCATGCTTCTTTTTATTTTTTCTCTTCATCTGTTGTCACTCAGATGCCTTCTGCCACTATCTGCTTCTTTTCTTTGAAGAAGTGGTATTATTCTTTACCAAGCCCACTTTCTGCCTGCATAAGCAATCCCATCTTTTCTATCTCCTCCAAAAGACTGCCCCCTCAATCATCCCCACTTTATCACTTATCTTCAATCCCTCCCTGTCTACTGACTCCTTCCTTATTGTCTACAAACATGTCCATGTCTCCCCATCCTCAAAAAAACCTCACTTGATCCTTCCATGTCCTCTAACTACAGTTCTTTTGTGACTAAACTCCTTGGGAAGACCATCTACAATGTGTCCCCCTTTCTCTCCTCTCACTCTTTTCTTAACTCCTTGAAATCTAGCCTCCAACTTCATCAGTCCACTGGAACAACTCTCTCCAAAGTTACCAATGATCTCTTAACTGCCAAATCCAATGACCTTTTCTTCTTGACTTCTCTGCAGCCTTTGACAGTGTTGATCCCTCTTCTCTTCCCTTTAGCTTTTCTTAACACCACTCTCTCCTGATTCTCCTAACCATCTGACCACTTTTTTCTCGATATCTTTTACTGGATTCTCATCCACATCATGCCCTCTCACTGTAGATGTCCCACAGGGTTTTGTCCTGGACCATCATCTTCTCTTTCCCACTATACTTTTTCACTTGGTAATCCCATTAGCCTCTTTCAATTTAATTGTCCTCTGTATGCCAATGATTCTCAAATCTGCTATACTACCCTAATGTCTCTGATAACCTCCAATCTAATATCTCCAACTGCATTTTAGATATCTCAAACTATATTTCTGGTAGACATCCTAAACTTAATGTGTCCAAAATGGAATTCATTTAGTTTTCCCTGAAACCCTTTCTGGCCTCGTATCTTCCTTATTACTGTAGAGAACAACACCAAGCCTCCTAGTACCTCAGATTCATAAACAAGATTTCATCCTTAACTCCTCATTATCTGTCATGCCATATTCAATCTGTTGCCAAGACCTCTCAATTTCACCTTTGCAATATCTCTTGACTATACCCTCCTTCTCTCCTCTGGTAATGACGCTACCCTGGTGAGTCTCCATCACTTCATACTTAGACTATATCAATAACCTACTGGTGGGTCTGCTTGTCTCAAATATCTCCTCACTCCAACCCATCCTCCATTCTGCCACTAAAACGATTTCCTAAAATGTACATCGGACCATATCACATCTCACCCTTCCTTTCACTACACTCAGTAAACTCCAGTGGCTCCCTATCCCCTCCAAGATCAAATTTAAAATCCTCTTTTTTGGTGTTAAAAGACTTCATAACCTAGCCTCTTCCCATCTCTGCCTTCCCTTGTTCTTACTCTTTTATCCCTATCATGCACTCTTCAATTCAGTACAGTGCCTAGCACACAGTAGTTGCTAAATAAATGTTTATTGACTGACTGATTGATTGATTCAATCTAGTGTCACTAGATACCTTGCTGTTCCATAAACAAAGCACTCCATTTCTCAGCTCCAGCCATGTTTTTCTACCCATCCTCCACACCTGGAATTCTCTCCCATTTCATCTCTGCCTACAAGCTTCCCTGACTTCCTTTAAATCCCAACTAAAATCTCATTTTCTACAGGAAGCCTTTCCCAACCCCTTTTAATTCTGTCTTCCTTCTGTTAATTGTTTCCCATTTATCCTGTATATTGCTTGTATATATGTGTATGTATGCATATATGTATATATTTAATTTGTTATCTCTTTCCCTCAATTAAATTGTGAGCTACTTGAAGACTCAATCTTTTGCCCCTTTCTTATCTTTAGTTCTTATCACAATTCCTGACACCTAATGGGTATTTAATAAACATTTATCAAGTGACTGACAATATCCTTTGCAGGTTTATCATCTATATCTTGTAACAGAGCTGTACTCTGTTTTGAGACCTCTTCTCTTTTCTTTTTATACTACTTTTTCGGCATCCCATGTATTCAACAATCTTCTCTACGCAGGTGATAGTCACCTCATATCTGGCCCTCATCTCTTCTGAGCTCTAGACCCACATTTTCAACTACCTGCAGGCAATTTCCAGCTAGATATCTTGTTAGGTATCTCAACCTTAACATGTTCAAAATAGAATTCATTATCTTTCCTCCTAAACTTTCTGAAAAGGACACAGAATCCTGCCCTCATACCTGCTATTCTACAGTCAAATTGGCTCTCCCCAACATGCATTCTCCTATCTTTGTATTTTTGCACAGGATGTCCTCCATGTCTGGAATGCTCTCCCTTCTAATTTTTGACTCTTGCAATTCCTTCAATACTCAATTTAAATGTCTCTTTCAAAAGGCTATTCCTGTTTCTCCAACTGTTCATTTTTCCACCCTGTCACTCAGTATTTGTCTTGTATATATAACCCTAGCCCCAAAGCCCATTGGTATGGGACTCTCTCCTCATTGGTGGACATTAGTGTACTGCACCTGTGTGATCTCTTTAGTTTTGTTCCAAGACACAAGTCTCTTAATGGCTTTCAACTTCAAGATAGAAGGTAGAAGATGCCAATCCCACTTCAGGTTGCTGAAAGAAAGACTCTGAGAAGAAGCCAATATGAGAAGGCCTGACAGTCTCTACCATGTCTCTCTCCCCAGTTTGCTGTGCTAAATATTTCAGGAAATTCTACCTTATATGAGATCTAAAACACTCTCTCTTGGTTGACCTTGCTTCCAATTGAAGAACTTCCTCGTTCTTTATTGTCTGGTATATATTCTCAAATACATGCTTTTTTAAAATTTCTGTTCAAGTATTGGATTGGATAAATGGGTTTCTTTGCTAATTGCTGTGTGTATACATTGTCCAACTGGCATTTAGTAGGAAAGGCATCAAGTCTTAGATATAGAGCTTGGAATCCTGCTTCACTCATTAATGAAGCAGTGGCCAGAAATCATATTAACCTGAAAATCACATTGTCCTAATCGAATAATATTTAGGGGGAAGAAGACAGATATTATTCTAGCCTTGTACTCCTTCTTGCTAGGGAGGACAGAGAGACCAAGTTTCTGGTCCCAACCTTTTACTTCAATTTCTAGCATGAATTAAAGTCTCCCTTGATTGAATAGTAGAAAGAAAAGACACTAGAGATGTTATTCTATATTCCTTTGAGTCATACAACAATACCCTTGCGCTACATGTAAGAGACAGTCTTCCTCACAAATATTCTGAATTTTCTGTTCAGGTATCCTATCTCCCTGTAGACTTAAAAGCTCTTTGAAGGCAGGAATTGTATCACTTTTTTCTTTGCATCTCAAATAGGACATAGTAAAAACAATAAATGTTAGATTGATTCTTTATTCTTTGTCTTCCTTTCATATAGAGATTAAGTCTTTAAGAGTCCTTTGGGATCATCTAGTAGAATCCCCATATTTTACAAAAGAGAACATTGGATCCCAGAAAAGTGAAGCTTCTTGCCCAGGCTGCAGAAGGGGTAGAGCATAGACAAAAGCTTGAGTCTCCTGATGCCCCCTGTTGAGCACACTTCTCACCATTTTATTGCCTATCTAAAGTTGCTTGGGTTTTCTCTGTTTTAACTTAGATGGTTTTATTATCTTCCTTCTGAACTTAAGAAGTATAAAGAGCACTGGAATGGAATTCAGAAGATTTTTCTTATAGATTCAGCTCTTCCACTGCTTAAATATGTGAATAACAACCTCTCTGAGACAATTTCCTCATCTGAAAAGTGAGGGAATTGAGTTAGGTGGTTTTTAAGGTCCATTCTGCTTCTCAAAGTCCTAAGTTCCTTCTTTCTTTAACTTTTTTTTAAAGCAATTGGGGTTAAGTAACTTGCTCAAGGTTACATGGCCAGTTATTTCTGGGTGTGGTGCTGAGTATCTGAGCCCAGATTTGATCCCCAGGTCATCCCGACACTGGAGCTGGTGCTCTTACTCACTGTGCTACCTGGCCACCCCTTTAACTTTTTTTTTATCCTCACCACTGATATTGTAAAATAAATCCACTATGTATTACTTAGAACAAAGAATCATTTCAATGAAAACCTTCATACTTCCTTGGTGAAATGATTTTTAATAAAGGTTCCCCCCAAGTTTTAACAATAAACAAATCACTTGCAATTATTATTTTGAAATTAAATACATCAAAGCCAAGATCAATTAGCTTAATTAGTACAGAAAAAAATCAGATTGTCTAGAGAAACTTTATATGTCTATCTATCTGTCTAATCTTTTTAAAAATCACCTGTTTTCTGTCCTTTGGTTGGTTGAGAATTCTCTGTGGTTCATATGCTTTTTTAGAAGTTTTTTTAATGACTTTAATAAACATCAGCAAACACAAACATTTCAATAAACAAAGAAAAGAGCATTATTATGAACTTCTATTGTATACAGTTTTAAGTGCATATTAAATTTAACTCACAGTTAAAAAAACAACTTTTCTTGCATATCTGGGTTCCCTTCTGCATTTCTGACTTGCTGTCTTGTATTTTTTCAATTTTTTATTAATGGTATTTCTTTTCTTTCTTTCTTCTTTTTCTTTCGTTCATCTTTTGTGTGTGACTATTACTAATAAATAACCAACAAATCACTCATAGCTCCTCTCCTGATAGAAGCCCTATTGTATAACAAATGAGTACAGTCAAGCAAAACACACTGGCCATGTCAGAAAATGCATGTCTCTGCCAACGGGTGGAAAGGATCATTCATCAACAGTCTTCTGAAGTCCTGATTGTTCTTTGCATTGATCAGAGACCTTGAGTCTTTCAAAGGTGTTTTCTTTTTATGATTGAAACTTCTGGGCAACGATAGCAACAAATAGATCAATCAGGGGCATCGTTACCAGGAATAACACAGTTCTCTTTGAAAGAGTAGTGCTGCCAGTTTGACACATAGAGATGAAAGCAATAGTACCTTCTGTATGCAGCTAGTATAATTGTGAAGCAGACTCGTCTTGGTCTGGTTTGATTCTAGAGCTGTCCTGGTTCCCTAGCAGGCCATCTTTTGTATGGTTGAATCAGAGTAGACTTCTGCCAACTGTATACTATATTAGATTGAAAAGACTCCATCCCAATCCTCACAGCCAGCTAAGTCTTGGCAGGGGGAAGAGAAGGCAAACTTTGTTGGATCCTTCATTGGTTCAGGTAGGATTCATAGAACCATCAACAGATTATTGCCTCCTTTGGAGTCGTGTATCTAAGCTTTCTTACCTGCTGAGCACAGTCCTTTGCATTTCACCTAATCTCATTTACAAGGTGGGTTTTCAGTAACCACAGCCCAGGGCTTCTGGTTCAGTTGTGAAGTGATCATGAATTTAGAATCTTCATCTATCTGCCTGCTGAGAATTAGAACGGAGGAGGAGCAGCCTGGCCTGGAAGTTTGCCTCCAGTCCCAGCTCTACTAATTAACTATGTGACCCTGTGATGACCATAATACCTTTATGGGCTTTGGTTTCTGTATCTGTAAAATGAAGATGTTTGCTTAGGTAATCTCTAAGGTTCCTTTTAGCTATAATATTCTATGCCCTGTATTCTATCCCCCTCCCCCCAAAGTCGATATAGAAATAATGCTAAGCATAAGCATAAAAAGATATAACAGTTTAGAAATTCCTCTTTGAAAACAGAGTATCTCAGCACAAGTTCGCCAACCCTGGAAGAGATGAGTTCCACACCATCAAATCCAGACTCCACCTCCCATTGTAAGTATAACTAAGGCTCATTACTTGGCTCTGGATATTTAACACACCCACCAGGTCTATAAGGAAAACAGTGTTGAGGTCTGGGCAAAAAGCCCATTTAAATAGTAATCTTTCTTGACTATTGATATTCCTTGAGTTTCAAGTTGGAAATATAGTCAGTAATCTGATGCTCTCTATACTGATATAAGCACCACTATGTTAAAAAAAAATTTTTTTTGTTATCCTGTAGTATTTTCTAACTGACTAAGATTTCGCTATTTTTTTCTTTCTTTTTGGAGGGTAATTGGGGTTAAGTGACTTGCCTAAGGTCACATGGCTAGTTTTTGTGTATGAGGCTGGATTTGAACTCAGGTCTTCCTGGCTCCAGGGTCAGTGCTCTATTCACTGCACCACCTAGCCACCTCTATTATTTTCTAATTAGTCCTCACAACACATCCAGGATCTGGGTTGATGACAAGAGTAGAATCGAAGCAATTTTCCTTTCATCCTGCAGCAAAATGAGCTAGCATTGAAACTTAGAGCTATATCCTCTAAGCCTTCTGACTGTGTACACCAACTGGCTCCAGTGATGTCTCTTGTTTCAGCATAAGGCACCTTTATAAAAGGATGACCTAAATTCTTTCTAAATTCATTAAGATCTCCAGATATAGGTAAAGCTCTTTATGTAAACACAAAAGATCCAAAACACACACAAAAAAAACCACAAGATTTTGATTTTATATTCTTCATCACCCTCATCTTCATCTTGCTATTGAATCTGACTGTTCATCTGTAATTTCACTCACTCAGTGGCTCAAAGCAACAACTCATATTTCTCCTGAATCAGTGGCATAGGATGAAAGATTTAAGCAGGAAAACTTCATAAAATAAACTTAGGGAACATTTTTTTGATTGCTTGTTTTGTTTTTGTACTTTCAGCCCACCAATTCGATTCCAATGCAACTATACAAAGCTATCTAGACCATGGCAAGATGGAAACAGAACCAAGTAAGTGCAATGATCAGTCTTTCTAGGCTCATTAAATTGCTCGGAGTGGTCTGTACTCCAGGGAAACTGGAACAGGAAATGAAAGGAAATCATGTAGCCCTTCCTGGATGGCTGGGGGAAGGGGGGGGGGGAGCTATGCCTCTGTGTATCTGGGGAGGGGTATTTGGATGGGTTTGGGTGTGAAGATGTGTGTGGCCTTTCCTTGCACCCCTGGAACTTCTACCAAAGCCTATCCAAATAAAAGAGTAACCAATTAAATAATGACCACTTGGTCACTATGTACAGAGGTTGAATGTGTTTGGGATGAAAAACCTCATCCAAAATTGAATCAAGAACACTGAGATCTCTTAGGATAAGAACAGGAATTTATTCTCTTTCCCAGGGAGAAGAGGGCAGTCTTCTCCATGACTGGTCATGAGGAAGAGGCCCACAATGTGTGTCGAACAGAGTTTTTAAACCCTAACACAGCAGGGTCATAGTTCCCCCGTTGTCCCTCACTCCCATTGGTTGGGGGAGTGATTTCCACTGGCCGGGAGGAGGGGCCCACAGAGGCAGGAAAGCAAAGGACTGAAGCTGGGTGGGGGTCTAAAGACTCCGGAATGGGCTTGCTGCTGATTGACAGCAGTAATGGAGGGGGGAAGAGGGAAATTAACAATCCAAAACTGCCTGAGAAGTTTTCACTCCCCAAGACAAATGTGTGCTGCCTTATGGTAGTTCGGGTCAATGCCTGAGACAGAGAAGAAGTTGTATAGAAGGAAGGCAGGTCATTGAGTATATATAAGGAAGGGTTGCAAACACACCAAATCCAGAACTCTAATTGCTCTATCAGTCTCAGAGGCATAAATGGAAATTTTGAGTTAGCTAAAAGTTTCACAAACCTCCCAGGGCAAATGTTTTGCTTGAGAAACAGCAACTCAGGATTTTGCTGTTATTTTCACTAATCTAGTATTGTACAAAAGCAACAATTCAATTTTCTCCTGAAGCAGCTGCATAGGATGAAAGGCTTAAGTAAAAAACAAACAAACGAAACTTCACAAAGTAAATTTAGGCAACAAATTTTTGGTTTGCTTGTTTTGGGTTTTTTGTACTTTTAGCCTACCAGTTCAATTCCAGTGTAACTACACAAAGCTATCCAGATCATAGCACAAAGGAAACAGAACCAAGTAAGTGCAATCAGTCTTTCTAAGTTCATTAACTTGTTCAGAAAGGTCTATACTCTAAGAAAACTAGAATAGGAAATGAAAGAAAATCATGTAGCCCTTATGGGATGCTTATGTGGGGAGGGGGATATTAGGGAGTGGAGTATTAGGGAGGGGGCAGGATTTGGGTGGGTATGGGTGTGAAGATGTGTGTGTGGGGGAGTAGGATTTGCTGGAGCCCCTGGAATTTCTATCAAGGCCTATCCAAATAAAAAATGGTGACCTATGGTCACTATGTGCAAAGGTTGAATGTGGGCTGCCTCCTGGTGGTTCAAGTCAATGTGCTACACAGAGAAGAAGTTGTGTGGAAAGAAGACAGACCATTGACTAGAGGATAAAGGAGGGTGGCAAATGCCCCAAATACTCATTGCTCTATGAGTATCAGTGGGATAAATAGGAATATTGAGTTTATTGAAAGTTCCACAAACCTCCTAGTGCAAATGGTGTGCTTAAGAAGTAGAAACTCAGGATTTTGCTATTATTTTCACTAATTTAATATAGTACAATCTAATACAGTACAAAAGCAACAATTTAAATTTCTCCTGAATCAGTTACATAGAATGAAAGGCTTCATAAAATAAACTTAAGAAACAATTTTTTGTTTGCTTGTCTTTGGGTTTTTTAGTACTTTCAGGTCACCAGTTCAATTCCAACATAACTACACAAAGCTATCCAGACCGTAGCATGAAGGAAACAGAACCAAGTAA
>NW_027187347.1:7493785-7505306 GCF_028583685.1 Petaurus breviceps papuanus
TGTGTGTGTGTTTGTGTGTGTGTGTGTGTGTAGGGTATTTGGATAGGTATGGATAGGAAGATGTGTGGGGTCTTTGCTGGTACCCCTGGAACTTCTACCAAAGCCTATCCAAATAAAAGAGTAACCAACTGGGGAGGCTAGATGGTGCAGTGAGTGAATAGAGCACTGGCCCTGGAGTCAGGAGGAATTAAATTCAAATCCATCCTCAGACACTTAACACAAAAACTAGCCATGTGACCTTGGGCAAGTCGCTTAACCCCAAGTGCCCTCCAAAAAGCAAAAAAAAAAAAAAAAAGTAAAAGAATAACCAATTAAATAATGACTACTTGGTCACAGAGAAGAAGTTGTATAGAAAGAAGGCAAGTCATTGAGTAAAGTATAAGGGAGGGTTGCAAATACCCCAAATCCAGAACTCTAATTGCTCTATAAGTCTCAGAATTTTGAGTTTGTTAAAAGTTCCGCAAACCTCCCAGGGCAAATGTTTTGCTCGAGAAGCAGCTACTCAGGATTTTGCTGTTATTTTCACTAATCTAATACAGTACAAAAGCAACAATTCAAATTTCTCTTTGTAAAATAAACTTAGACAACAGTTTTTTGTTTGCTTGTTTTGGGTTTTTTTGTACTGTCGGCTCACCAGTTCAATTCTAGTGTAACTACGCAAAACTACTCAGACCATAGCAAGAATGATACAGAACCAAGTAAGTGTAATGACCAGTCTTTCTAATCTCCTTAACTTGATCACAATGGTCTGCATTCTGGGCAAACAAGAGCCAGAAATGAAATCATGTGACACCTATGCCTACTAGACTCAGAGTTGGGAACACCTGGGTTTGAAATCCATCTCAAAAACTTAGTAATATATGACCTCGGGCAAGTCTTTTCACCTTCTGATCCTCTATTTCCTCATCTGCAAATATAAGGGGTTGGACTCGATGACTTCTAAGGTCGCTTTTAATTCCAAATCTATCACCTTAGATGCTCCCTTGGTTGTGAAAAGGAAAATAGTAGGGTGGGGGAAGAACTCACCACAGTTGGACATCTGAGTTAACTTATTATTCTTACTAACTACAGTAAGTGAAAAGTTCTATTGTTAATATATATACCTGATAATAGAATCCAGGTGCAATCAGTACACTCTTTAAATCCAATGCCCAGCACAAAGCCTCATCACCCTCCTCAGAACACCAACCAGGTTTTGTTTACTGTCAATGACCCTGGCAAAATGGAGGAACCATCAACAGTTATGGCCAGAACAGTTATTTATTTACTCTAATAACCTTTCCAATATCTAAGACTTTGTGATTCCATGATTCTTCCCTGCCTTAGAAACTATGAAATTTCAGTCTAAAAAAGTTTTAAAAATCACTATTTTCACTCTTGGCCTTTTCCAAATATTTTAGATGGAAAAAAAAACTAACCAGACTAAACTATGAACTCTTCCCTTTTTGTCTCTTCTCCCACCTGAAAGCTGATTGGGTGGCATGATAAGTAGAAAGAGTAGTGGACTGGAACTGAGGAGATGTCAGTCCTTGCTCTTTCACTCATCAAAGGTGTGACACTGTACAAATCCTGCCACCTCTCTGACCTTCAGTTTCTTCATGTGTAAAATAACATTTGCATTACCCATCAGTGAGGCAAGCATCCCATAGTCTGTAATCTGCTACATAAATGGGAGTGATTATTATGAGCTACTATTAATTTGAGCTCAGAAAAATTGATCTCATACTTGTAAATAAATCCATTGCTGCAATGATAGCTCCCACTAAGTGACTTTGGAGACAAATAAGTTTCATTGGCAATGCAGGCAATATTCCCAGGACTTTACTTAGGCAAGAATAGGAAAGTACAGCTTTCTAACTCATGGCCATCTCTTTTTTTTTTTTTCTGACAAGCTTTGAGGAAAAATTCCCTGCTGCAAGCTGAGCTATTTGTAACAGTTCACAAAAACAAATTAGGATCCAACAAGCTAATATTGATTGCTCCTTCTCAAACTGTTTTTGAAACATGTTCTACTTGTTAGATAGGACTGTAATATGGCATCTGATATTAGATGACACATTTGGCAAGATTCATGACAGGCATTGGTAATTGGATTTTTTCCCTCATAGTATGTTTATTTCGATAGGTTTTTGAAATGCGAAGCAGCAGGAAAAAGAATAAGAACAAATAGATATCTAGTGAAACAAACTCGATATTAATGCTTAAGGAGCATTTTTTATGTGCTAACCAGTATGCTGCATGTAAGTTAGTATTCATGTGCATTAATAATTCATATTTAAAGCACTTGAAGGCATTCAAACCATTTTCCTCACAATCACCCTATAAAGAAGGTTATATATTATTATCCACATTTTACAAATGAGGAAACTATGGCAGAGAGAATTTAAGTGCCTTGCCCATGATTACATGGTTACTAAATGACTGATGCAGGATGAGAAGTCATATCTCCTGATTTCAAGCTAGTGCAATAGTGAATAAGACTTTGCTGCACTCCCAGAAACCATCCTAAAGGTGATCATGTCTAGGCAATGCACCTTGAGCCCATTTTCTCATATGTGAAAAATAAAAGATCAGCCTGGCACAACATGGAGACAGTTGGCTTTGAGGCAGAAAGAGACCTGGCTTTAAGTCTTGCTCTGACATATTGACTGGGAGACTGATAGCATGTCATGGAACCTCTTTGTGTCTGAGGCAACTAAGACTGTAAGTGGCAAAATATGTTCCAATCTGCATTGGCAGAAGAAATTCCCCATCTGGCACTCTCTATACCCATGAGACCCTAGGTCTGCTAATAATAAAATAAAATAAAGGTAAAAGTAATGTTAACCAAAAGTCACAACTCCACAAGATTTGGATAGTAACTTGATTTATTACAAAAGAAAGGCACATGCATGTGAAAACTCCTTATACCAAGGAGGCCACCCCATAGATAATGCCTTGGATATTTATGGATATCAAAAAGGGGAGGTAACTGAGGGCAATCTCCTCCCAAATGGGAATAGCATGAGAAAAGGAAGGGAACAATAGGGACCAAGAGGGAGCAAGAGGGGCTGAGGAATTTCCAACCATGGAGGGAGGATGTTCTGCTTATCTGAAACCATCCCAGCTGCACAGTTTCTCAGTCTGAGTTAGGGTGGCTAGAGCCTGGATTGTAGCTGATTCAACTTCAAGGGTATCAAGGGTTTAATGGACTTCAGTTGCAAAGGATCACTGTTAAGTTAGTTCAGGGTGGCTTCATCTCTGGAAAATAGGGCAATTCAAGAAAACAAGTTCAGGAGACCCCTTCATAGTAAAAAGTTCTGAGTCTTACCCCTTTCTGTCCTAAGCCCTAAAGCACACATTTTCTCCAACAGATTACTCAAGAAGTTTTTGTTTTCCTTCCTTCTTGGTTCCATCCTGCTTCTCTCCTTTGTGTAAAGTAAAATGAATCTTCCTCTCAATAATCTTCATCTTCTAAGGAAGCAAGTAATTCCCTTCAGTGGTCCAGATTCTATCTCTGGATTCAGGCTGAACTCAGTCCTAGTTAGGAACTCTCCATACTGGTCTCCACTTCTCTTAAAAATTTCCAACTCTCTTGGCTAAAATCAGTTTCATGCTTCAAAGAAATATTGAGTGCCTATAAGATGCAAAGATTTCGCTAGGTTCTGGGAATAAGAAGATGAATGACAGATTTTGCTCTCAAGAAGCTTATAGTCTAATTAATATGAAACAGGAAGAAGGGGAAGACATAAAAAAGAATATTTTAATACAAATACAATAAGTGATATTTGGCAAGTTTTTTAATATAGCTCAATTGATTTCATTATCTACAAATGAGCACAATAATAACACCTACTTTCAAGGGTTATTGTGAAAATCAAATTCGATAATATATGTGAAGTTCTTTGCAAACCTTAAAATGCTGTATAAATGTTAGCTAACATCTACCATTGCCATATTATAAGGAGGAATATGGTAAGTGTGAAACAAAGCAATTCCAAGAATACCACTCTTCCTTCAGGTAAAGGGAGAGAGGTCAGGGAAGATTTCAAGAAAACTGAATGAAGGAGGGACTTCAAAAAACTACAATTGGATTGAGTGGGCAGAGGGAAGGCAAGAGGCACAATGGATAATGCCTTTGGAGCCTTAGAGAATTAGATGCCTAAGACCTTTGCCTAGAGTCACATAGACAGTACAAGACTGATCCTATGGAGGGTCCACCCATATCCCCAAAGCATAGTTATTGATCGAAACCATTCAATCACTGGGAGAAGGCTGGGAGGGGTGAGTGGAAATGAGAAGAAATGGTGAGAAAAGGTAGACTCCCAGAGAGAAGATTGCAACAATAAGATGCTCCAGTAGTAATCTAGAGCTGGGTGAGAAAATTAGGATGCTAACATAATACAAGTGAGAAGAGGAAAACAAAGCAAAAGAATCCACCATGGGAAGAAATTCCTCCTAGATGTCAGTGCCTTGGACCAAAGTTCCAGATGCTTCATCCTAGGGGGCTGCCCAAAGATGAATGGAATTTATTTTTGAAATCCATTTCTAGAAGTCCTTTCTCTTGAGATTTTTTTTCAAATGTTTCTATAATTGTATTACTTTCATCTCACTCTATAGATATTTAACAAATACAGCTACTCAGGCCCCAATAAGATATCTACCATCTCAATCTGAAAAACACCTTTTCCCCACAAACCCAGTTTGAATAAAAGCTGTATATTGCCTATAAATCATATTATTTTTCCATATATACCTATTATATGAGGCCATCACCAATTGTCTTAACCTTTGTCTTGCCACTGGACTTTGATGACTCTGGAGGAGAGAGTGAGGCTGAAGCTTTTTCCAACTCTGCCCCATTCATATCTAAGTAATGTGCAAATCATCACCTCAGATGTCATTGGTTCTCTTTGAAACCAAAGGAACAACAATTAGATACATACATAAATACATGTTTATTCTTTAATGAAGTTACAATCTCAGAGATATGGGTGCTACCTACAATAATAACAGTTCATAAATTATACATGGTTTCCCATTCTGTATAACTCTGTATCCACTTTTTCCTAAAAAAAAAAAAAATCCTCCATAGAGTAGATATATAAAGTGCTGGAGACCTCCCTATGGGCTTTGTAGTATCTTATGGGTAGGCATGTATCACCTGAGTTTTTCATCCATATTCTTCTTTTCATACATTTCTTGATGTTATCTTTTATGCCATAACATATCATTGCCATCAGTAATATATTACAGATTTCTTATACCAATGATAAAGTTCTTTATTATCCTTTAGGTAACTTGAAATTTTGATTCCTTCAAGATCCTACGATTGTATGAATCTTAGCCAAATATTACTGCCAGAATATTGGTATGGAAAAAAAAAATTATGTTTGCATGCCAAATGGCAGCTTGAGTTCTTTGAAAGTACTGCATAATTTCTTAAATGCCCATTCTCTTTCTCCTATTAAATTCCAAGTCCAAGTCATTATCCATCTGCAGTATCTGTCAAGGAAATATATACTCATTGGCAAATTCAGTGCACTACCCTGTCAATTACTTGTTAGAATCTAGGCAAAATGCCTTCTTACTCAATTTGTTGGGTTCTTTTGTTTTGTTTTGCTTTTGTAAAAGAATTGTTAGGCTTATCTCTTTTGAATATTTGCAGATCTCATGAGTAGATCCTTATTCTGGGACTCTCAAATTATCAATCCAGTGATACCCACAAGTAGGCTTATCTGGGGGTATGATATCATCTATAGCCTAACTCTCTTCTGTTTGAAGTCTGAGGACAACCCTTAGTGGTTAAGCTTATGTCTCTGGTTATAACATATACATATATGTGTGTGTGTGTATATATATACACATATACACACACATATGTGTGTATAGGTGAATGCATATGTCTATGTACAAGTATATGCATATGTATATTATATGCATAAGTATATGTATTAATATACACATATACATATATATGACATATATCTCTCTAGGATTTCTTTTTAATATATCACTTGATGTTGATAATTAGAAGATCATTGAATAGTCTTCCTGTAATTGCCTCTACTAAGGAATCTTTTAGAATCTTAACATGTGTCTGGGAAATACCTTTTTGGAAGAGAAACTTTAAGTCTATATAAGTCAACACAAATATATGTGCCTTTTTTGTTTACATTCAGATAGATATATGAATTTGTCTACAATGACAAACAGGCACAAACAGTGTAAGATTCTTTAAGGCAGAAGTCATTTTTCCCATTTGTGTTTTTGTAGGACCTGATAGCAAAGCCCTCCCCCACATGGGTCCCCTTCAGTCAAGGCTATCACAATTCAAAGAATTCTGTAGCTCTGTGTCCACTGAAAAACAAAAACTCAAGATCTGCTAATGATGCCTTTACTTTTGCTTATCAGATAGAGGTTACCTCAGCTTTCTGGTCATTGAAAACAGAAAGAAAAAAAAAAGAACAGAGGATAATTAGTTCAAACAAAGACATTTTGGCAAAGTTTTTTTTAAGTAACAATTTAATATTCCTCCCCTAAACCTGAGACATATTCTCTCACAAATAACATGTGATTAATGGGAAGATAATGCTTTTGAAGAGGAATAGACTTAATAAACACATGTGACCAGGGCACACACATGGTCTCATGTGCCATGAAGTATTTTCCAGAGTGCAATCTTTCCTAAATATATGACCATAATGTGTAATGTCTGGTGGACCTTGGTCCCTGCTAGTCTTCAGGGGTGGGGAACTTGGGGCCTCAATCCACATTTAACCTTCTAGGTCCTAGTGTGTGGTCTTTTGGCTGAGACTAAGTTTTAAAGAACAAATCCTTTTATTAAGGTGATTTGTTCTGAGAAGTTTGGATTCACTCAAAGGGCCACACTTGAGGACCACATGTGATCTCGAGGCCACAAGTTCCCCACCCCTGGTGTAGAGTATTTGATGGTGCTCTGCTCTTCCAAAGGCAGAAGCTTATGGGACTTCTTTCTGCTTCCAGCTTCTGGATTATGATGGGATCCCCATTTGAGGTACTATCCATTTCCCCATCAGAGGGAAAGTGGGTTTTTCCATTTCCTTTTTTAGCTTAAAGACCTAATGTTCTTAATTGTTACAACTCCTTTAGGAAGATAGAAACCATATACATAGGGTGGCTAGGTGGCGCAGTGAATAAAGTACCAGTCCTGGAGTCAGGAGGACCTGAGTTCATATCCAGCCTCAGACACTTAACACTTATTAGCTGTGTGACCTTGGGCAAGTCACTTAACTGCAAATGCCCTCCCCCCCAAAAAAGAAACCTTATACATGTTATCATTTTATTAGGGAAAATCCTCAGTTATTCCTCCCTTGAAGATAGATATATGGTTGATAATAGATAAATCTAGAGATAGGTAGATAGATAGACAGATAGATAGATAGATAGATGATAGATAGATTAACAAGTATTTACAAAGCGCCTACTATGTGCTACAGTGCTGTGCTAAGTCCTTTTCAAATATTATCTCCTTTGATCCTTACAACAATCCTAAAAAGTTGGTGCTGTTATTAGCCCCATTTTATAGTTGAGGAAACTGAGTCAGCCAGAGGTTAAGTGATTTGCCTTGAGTCACACAGCTATTAAGTATCTGAAGATGAATTTGAACTCAGATCTTTCCCACTCCAAGTCCAGGGCTCTATGAAGTGTACCACCCACCTACCAGTGTCCCTTATGCAGGTGTGGGGGGTGGAGGAGAAAGGAGTGTCTACTTGTGGAATTAGTTTTATCTGTTCCAAAAGAGACTCCAGGCTACAGATGGTAAACTCTTTAGGATATGTATTCCTCAAGGACATGGATTGTGTTGCTTTTGTGTTTTGTGTCCTTGGTGCTTAACCCAGTGTTTAGTGCAATGTAGATACTTAATGAATGCTAATTCATTTGAAACATAAAGCATCCCCAGTTAACCATCTGTCTATTTTATTTTTACCTCAACTTCCTGGTTACTGAGGGCAGTTTCTTTATTAGAAGCCAGGTTAGAAATCCCTGATTAATTTGAGACTGTTAAATTGCACTGAGAGAGACAGACAGAGAGAGAGAGAGAGAGAGAGATCATTTTTTTTAAAGATCTTCCATTTTCAGGCTAATTTTTATTTCTGCATTACTATAGTATCTTCCTTAACAAATGCAAGCAGTAAGTATAATGAGCTTTTAGATGTTGAAAGATGAATCTACAAGTCATACGCTCTACTGAGTTTCATGATATCCTGTCAGGGGAGGGTCTATTACTAATATCTCTAAAAGTTTTACCCAACAGCTAACATTTGACTAAGAACCATGCTTTAACAATTGAGTTCTAATTGAGTATTTTCTAGCTCTAACAGTCTGTGATTCCATGACTGTACAAATTAAGTTCTAGTTAGTATAGTAGAATTTGCAGAAATAAAATCAGTGGTATGAGCAGCTCATTAACTAAATATACATGTCTCCTAAATAAAAGTGATCATTTCCCCCCACTTTAATCAATGATGGTTTTATTTTAGTGGGATCAAAGAATCTTAGTTCAAATCCTGCCTCTGACAGTTACAAACTATACAACCTTACAAAAGTGTCCTAACCTCACTGAGCTTTGATTTCCTCATCTTTAAAATGGAAAGGTTAGGAGTTGGTCTAGATGGCCTTTGAAATCCCTTCCAGCTCAAAATCTATGATCCTCATCATGTCCTGTTGTTACATTCACCCCTCCATATCACCTCCAATTTTCACTTTCTCTGTCAGCTCACATTTTTGATGTGACAGAAGGAATCCATCACTATATATTTGACTTCCAGCTCTGTAGCTCTCCCTGTTATTCCCAGAATTCTGGATAACTTTTTAAAAGTGCTTTCCATTGGACCCTTCTGGATCACCAGTGCTTTCATTAATGCAGCAAACATCTATTAAATATTTACTATGTTCTAGGTGCTGGTAGAGATGCAAAGTTTGGAGAACAAACATGGTAAAATTTATAGAAATAAAATTATCGGTATGAGCAATTCATCAACCAAATATGTGGGCAACAATCTAGTGAGCTAGGTAGTTTGTCCCTATTTTATCCCTATTTTGCAGATGAAAAAGTGGAAGATCAAAGGGATTAAATGACCTTACCAAGATAACACAGAAAATGTGTCAGTGTCTTTTCAGACTCCAAATCCAGTGCTTTTTCTACTTTGTCAAAATGTTGCACTTAATATTCTTTCTGGTCAGAAAATAAATTTAGCTAAGAAATTTTATTTACTTAAGAAACTTAATTAAGAAACTTTTTTCCTTAGAAAAGAAAAAAAATTTAGATTGAGTCTCTTGAACTCTTTTTCCTTGAACAGATCTGTGGCTGTTCACTTTGAGCTACAACTCAACCTCTTCAGGATCAGACATAACATTGAATGGTAAGTACTCTGCAAGAATTGGGGGGGGGGGCGGGTCTGATACATTCAATGTAAGTATAGTTGAAAGTAGCAAAAAGTCACTGGTGACGTGATAAGAAGCAATGCACACATAAGCACTTGAATATATTATTGATTGTGATGGTGACAGTGAAGAAGATGCTTATGAATGAATATTAAAAAGAAAAACAAAATACTCCTCAATTACTGATAGTAAGGTGTCAGAATCATCCTAAGCCTTGAGTTTCCCTAGGATTTTTTCAAACAAGTTTAAATAATAATATTTTCCCTCTCTCCCCTGTTATGTGTGTTGAAAACAAATGTCAATTCTTCAAAAAAAAGTAAATAAAAAAATTATTTGCTTACTTTGGTGCTCTCTATGTGGTTTGGAGAAGCGCAGTGTTTGCACGAGCCTAACCATCTCTTAAACTTGACTCCTCTCTTTTGAATTATTGTATAAAAGCTTCTATCAGGCATCCCTAAGGGCTGGTACTTCCACAAGAATCCCTTAGAGTTGTCAAAATTCTGATGAAGATTCTTTAGGTACAGTGTCTCTTTTTCTTTCAGTGTTCCTGTTCATCCTTTTTCCCCCTTTGGAATTAAGGGAGATTGACAGTGTTAGCCAAAAACACCGGTCAGCTCACATTTTCCATTCTGCAGAGCTGTTGGCATAGTTCATAGGTTATCTTATAATAAAGTATACATACAATAGTTCTAGAATGGGCACATGAGAGAGAGACAGAGAGAGAGAGAGAGACAGAGAGAGAGAGAGAGAGAGAGAGAGAGAGAGAGAGAGAGAGAGAGAGAGAGAGAGAGAGAGAGAGAGCGAGAGAGAGAGAGAGAGAGAGAGAGAGAGAGAGAGAGAGAGAGAGAGAGAGAGAGAGAGAGAGAGAGAGAGAGAGAGAGAGAGAGAGAGAGAGAGAGAGAGAGAGAGAGAGAGAGAGAGAGAGAGAGACAGAGAGACAGAGACAGAGACAGAGAGAGAGAGAGACAAGAGAGAGAGAGAAAACAAACAAACCTGGATCTAATTGTGATTTTATAACTTGATCCTGTTACAGTTGAGATTGTCAGTTGGATCCCTATGGTCTCAGAAGCTAATAAAGAACATCACATATCATTCCCTTCAGCACAACCAGTGACTTACCTGCAGGGACCACAACTGCCAATCTGTTTACTGAAAATGAGTAGTCCCATGTCAGTAGTAGGTCTCACACCACATATTTTCCTGCCTTTATGTTTAAATATTATGGTTTTTGTTTTGTTTTTAAAGTCATATTATCCAACATGGGTATCAAAAATGTTGGACAAAACATTGTTTCTACAAGGGAGACATAGCCTTATGGGCTCTCTGTTGGGAAAACAAAGATCCTCAGTGTCAGAAACTGACTGTGATTAACCATTTCGTTCCTACATAGGAGTATCTGTATGGCTTCCTTTTTCTTAGAGTATTCATCTTGAATTACTAATCAGTTAGGTTCTTATGGAGGGGAATTAGTTACTTTAATTTCAAAAGATTTAGAAGGGACCTTAAAAGTCTTCTACTCCAACAGATTCATAGATTATAAATGAGAAGACATGAGTCCAGAAAGGCGAAATCACTTGCCCAGGCTGAAGGTTACAGAGCCAGGTTTGAAACTCAAGCCCTCTGACTCCAAGTCCAGAATTCTTTTCACTGCCTCTTCTTTATTACTATGTCATTTTTCATGTGACATATGTCACAATTCACTATGAAGGCCAAGGGTACCTCAAGAATGGACTGCTACTAAGACCCAGAGCAGCAGGTTGTTGGTTGAGAGGGAAATATGTCTACCCAAGTTCAAGATTCAATTCAACAAACGCTTTATTAGAAATTATGAACTTGATAATCTGAGAAAATTATGGAAAGACTTGCATGAAATAATGAAGAAGAAAATGAGCAGAACCAAGAGAACATTGTATATAGTAGCAGCAATATTGTTTTAAGAATAACTTTGAGTAAATAAGTCATTTTGAGTATTATAAATACCCAAATTAACTGCAAAGGATGTATGAAGGAAGATGCCATCTGCATCCAGAGAAAGAACTGATCAATCGAAGTATATGTAGAATGATTTTACACACACACACACACACACACACACACACACACACACACACACACA
>NW_027187347.1:7505316-7608057 GCF_028583685.1 Petaurus breviceps papuanus
ACACACACACACACACACACACACACACACACACACACACACACACACATACATATTTGTGTCTAATGCTAGTTATCTCTAGAGTGGGGGAAGGAAAAAATTTACATGATAACTTTCTTACATATATAAAAGAAATAGCAAGTTGTACATAATAGATTTGCAGTTTCATATTCAATTGTTGTTTTTAATATATTGTTATGGAAATACTTATTTTATTGCATAAATTAAAAATAAAAATAGCTAATTTTTTTTTAAATTCTGCTATGGGTAAGAGACTTTGCTAGGCAGTAGAGATAGAGACAGAAACAAAACAGCCCCTTCCCTCAAAGAACTTATATTCTACTGGGATAGTGGAGAGCTGACTCTTATACAGAGAAGTAAATACAAAGTAAAATGAAGTTAATTCAAAAACAAAAGAGCACTTATAATTTCAGGAGTGGAGAGGAGATCAGAAAAGGTTTCTGGTAGGGAGTGGCTTCTGAGTTGTAATTTCAATAAATCAACTAGAGTTATATTAAACATCTACTGTGTGTCAGATACCATGCCAGGTACTAGACAGAGAAAGACTGAAAAAACAAATCAATCCCTGCCTTTTTTAAGGAGTTTATGGAAATAATAAATTTTTGAACAGGAAGAGAACTTAGAAACCAAAGTTCAGCCCCATTATTTTACTAAAGTAAAGTGACTTGCTCAGAGCCATCCCAACTAGTAAGATTTGAACCCCAAAAGTTTCACTCTAGCCACTATACCATGTTGTTACTCATGCTATCAGGAAAGACAACATGTTCAAATACGAGTACATACAAAAATCTATAAAGGGCTTCTTGGGTAGGAGAGGTTGTAGCTGCTAGAGGAATCAGGAATCTCACACAGAAGCTAATGATTAAGCTTAAGCTTAGAAGGAAAACAGGGATACACGAAACAGGAAGACAGGCATGAGAGAGAGCACATTCTAGTCATGAGGACCAACCTGTGCAAAACACAGAGATGGGAGATGAAATGTCATGCGTGAAGAAGTTTCAAGAAAACTAGTTTGATTGGACCACAGAGTATGTGAAGGGGAATGATGCACAAAAAGCTTGGGAAAATGGGATCCAGGTTGTAAAGGTCTTTAAATGACAAATAGACAATATTTGGAAATGACAAATACTTGCTCCTAGAGGTAATACAGATTATTAGAATTTCCTGAGCAGAGGATTGACACGATCAAATCTGGGCTTTAAGAATATCACTTTGGCAGCTGTGTGGAAGATGGATTAAAAAGGAAGAGCTGAGTCAAAGCAAGACAACAAACATTTATTTAATGTTTACTTTATGCAAGGACTGTACTAAATGCTAGGGATACAAATAAAAGTAAACAGAAAAATGATCACCTTATTTCTAACAGGGGAAGTAATATACAAAATGGAGTTAAAAGTGGGCAAGGAATGAAGGTACTCACCTGGCCCTGGTATTGAAATCCTGAATCCCAACTGGAAGGAGAATGAAAGTTGGAACCCTTGGGCCCCTCCTCAAAATGGAAAGCCTGAAAGGATAAGAGAGCCCAGGAAAGTGATTGCAATAGTCTAGGCAGGAGGTGAGGAGGGCCTTTGAGGAAAACCATGTGTAAGGAAGGCATGATTTCTAGACATGAGGAACCCCCTGTTCAGAGGTCTGGAGGCAGAAGACATACGCTATACTATACTATACACTATATTACAGTATGCTACACTATACTATACTATACCACACTACATTATATTATACTATACCATACCATAATATACCACACTACATCATACTATGCCTTGCCATACCATATTAAACAATACTCTAATATGATATAAGTACAGAAACAGATAGCAAACCAGTTTGACTGGAATGAAGAGTGTGGAAAGGGTAGTAAAAGAAAGGTAAATGAAAGCTAGATTGGGAGCTGGGGGCAGGGATTTAAATGCCAAATAGAGAAGTTTGTACTTTTTTCCTGATGTCAATAAGGTGTTTTGTTACTAATGATTTCAAGTAGGAGAGTGTTTTGAGAATATGAATCTGGCATCTAGGAGAGAAGAAAGACTGATGGCAAGAAGACAATTTAGGAAGCTATGGCAGTGAGGTAGGCAAGAAGAAATGAAGTCATGAGGTAGAATCAATGAAACTAGAGAGAAAAGGATAGAAGCAACACATATTGTGAAGGGAAGACCAACAAGACTCACCATCTTATTCAATATGGGATCTAAGGGAGAGAGAAGAAGCAAAGGTAATTCCAAAGCAGAGAAAAGGGCAAGGCTAGAACACTTTCTCTTCAATAACTTCTGACTAGGCTATTTAAACTCTCCAGCAAATTACGTTCACAGTGGAATACTGTGGTGGTGGACTTCATTCAAAGTTTGAAAAAGAGCCAGTGTTTCCAGTAATGGTGATAATTAGCTTGTCCTTATCTCCGTACTGATGTTCCACATTGTTGTTGCTGAATCACTTTTCAGTTGTGTCCAACTTTTTGTGACCCCAATTCGAGGTTTTCTTGGCAAAAATACTGGAGTGGTTTGTCATTTCCTTCTCTAGCTCATTTTGCAGATGAGGAAACTGAGGCAAAGAGGCATTAATTGACTTGCCCAGAGTCACATAACTAGTAGAAGTGTCTAAGGCCAGATTTGAGCTCATGAAGAGAAATCTTCCTGACTCCAGGTCTGGCACTCTACCATTGCCCCAACTAGCTGCCCTTGCATTGATATAAACTTCGGTACTAACAGCTGGCAAATGGTTCATAGTTTGGAGAAAAGATTTGGGGATCTACTTTTAAAAATTCTATTTATTCAGTATGTAATTGTTTAACCTTTATGCTATGTATTGTGCCTTGATAAAACACTGTGGGGGTTATGAAAAAATATAAGGCCCCATTTTCTGCCTTCCTAGAACTTATAATCTAACAAAAATACTAAAGAAAATTATTTCAGACTCTGATTTTTTTTTGCTCCAATTCTATTATTTCATCAGTTACATAATATAAATTAACTGGAAATCATAAATATTAATCATCTTTCCCAATGCCCAGCTAGTAAATGGCTATGGGGCCTTGGGTGAATCCTTCACCTTCCAGGCTCTAAGTTACCTCATGTCTAAAATGATAAAGCTAGACTAGATGGTGTCTAATGCCCCATGTAGTTTTTAAAAAGTCTCTGATTCTAATCAGTTCCCTTTACTTTATGCTGTATATACTCATATTTCCACAGAGTTTTCTGTCCTGTATATCTTTAGTATTATGGGCACAAAATCATAGTGTAACAGTTATACTGCTCTCTATTACTGCATCATTTACTTGAAAGTTCTTTTTTCATATTTAGCTGGAAATTTAGGTTTCAGATAAATAATTATTTTAAAAATATATCCAAGGAGAGATGGATAAATGAAACCCACAGATAATCCTAAAGACTCCTCTTTCTCATTTGCTGGATGCTGTGCTAGCCAGGGGAATATGTTAGTTCCCAGGTTACAGCAAGAAGCAAAAACAATTGCTTCAAGTTTGTTTGTTTTTTAGCCTTTCCTTCCTCCTTTGTGAAAACAGCTAAAGGCTGGGCAGAAGGCGGGGACTCTTGACCCCTCAGAATTCAGGGTTTCTTCATTTGGACTTTGTGAAATTTTTTATGTATTTCAATAATTACATTTCAATACATATAATTGGTTTCCTTTGGAACCTGTTATACAGAGAAAGGATCCATAAGTTTACCCAGATTGTCAAAGAGGTCCAGTGCACAAAAAACAGCTAAGAACCCTTAGGTTAGGGGCGACTTAGTGGCAAAGGGAATAGAGCACTGGCCCAGAGTCAGGAGGACCTGAGTTCAAATCCGACGTCAGACACTTTGACACAATTACTAGCCCTGTGATGTTGGGCAAGTCACTTAACCGCATTTGCCCTCCAAAAAGCAAAAAAAAAAAGAAGAAGAAGAACCCTTGGGTTAGATCGTCCCTACTTGAGATAACTAAGAAATGACTGGGAAAAAAATCTTGGCTATATTTGGGTCTCAGGAGATCTTTTCCTTGTAGTCAATAGGATGTCTATTGGACTTTTCAAGTTCTCTAACCACCTTTTCTCCCAACAACAACAAAAGAAGATAATGAGAAGATCCTGAAAGATCAGAAAGTCCTTACTAGTGGGCATATCTGTCAGAGCTGGGTCATTAATTCTGGTCATTTCATCCTTAATTATGGCATTGTAAACACATTCTTAGACCTTTAAAAGATCTCCAGCCTCAATATGCAACTACCATCTGTCCTTCCAGTCCTCTGTCTAAAGGTCAAATTATACTACTCACTCTTCTTCAAGCCATCTTATCTTTTTCCACCCACTTGACCCTATATTTTATTATTTCCAGACTACCCTGCTCCCACCCCTGATTTTTGAAATTGTCCTATCTTTCAAGACCCAGCTCAAATACCACTCTTCCATGAAATCTTCCCATCTTCCATGAAATTGTCCTATTTAGAAGTGATCTCTCATATTCAGAATTCAAAGCCCCTCTCCTATTTATTTCTCATTTAACTTAATTCAATGAATATTTATTGAGAACTTACTATGTAACAGATATCAGGCAAAACACATAGGGAATCAAAAAAAAAAAAAATTCTCTGCCTTCAAACACTTTACATTGTATTGGAAGTGGGGCAGTGGAAACACAGTATATAAATATATGTACATACACACACACATATATATACATACATATACATATATATACACAGTGGTTAAGTAAAAAACTCACCAAGTTATTCAAGTAATTTCTTTTTAAAATGATCCAATTTAATTAATGCTTCATTTTTATACTATCTTTATTTCCAAGTAAATATTATTTTATATTCATCTAAGCGTACCTATGTGTATATTTCAAATATATATTTCCATGTATATATTTATATATTATATGTACACATAAAGCACACACATATATCTCTGTTATTAGGGGTAGTTTGCTGCATAGGGGAGTGGGTCTTACCCACTTGAGTATGTGTGTATGTATTTTATGTATATATATTATATCTGAAATATGTTCATGGTGTGTGTATATGTGTGTATGTATGTAGCTGTGTATATATGTATGTGAATATGCATGTATATATACATACATACATGCATACGTATGTGCACATGTAATTTCCAAGTAGATAAGGACCCACTCTCCTATATATCCAAACTATCCTTTATAACAAAATTTTAAAAAGAGAAAAGAAAAAGTTTAAGAAAGCTAACCAAAATATCAGCTATGTCTTGACAGTATATATATATACTATTCACAGACCCACAGTCTTCCACCTTTGCAAAGTGGGAAGGGAGATGCATTTCCCAAACTTTTTACCAACACCAAGCTTGGCCATTATTGTCGTTAGTTTTTCATTTCCCTTTGTTGCTGTTATTATTGGTTTTTTTCTGAAGTTATTGTACAGATCGTCAGAATGTCATTTCAGGAGACAGAGAATACTAGTGACTGAGGGAACCAGTAAAATTTCCTGACGGAGGCAGAGCCTAAGCTGAGCTTTGAAAGAACCTAGGGCTTCTAAGAGGCAGATGCTCCTGTTCTAGTCTGCACAGGCTTGGTCCTGGAATATGCATGCTGTTATCTGAGGCCTAACTTAGCTAAAGACTGAGAGGCACAATTTTCAGCCAAAGCAAGGGCTGGGTTCAAGTCAGCTCTAATTGACTTGAGAACTAATTATTAAATCTTTAGCATGAGCATTTACACCTCAGGAGTCAGCAATGGCTACAAATCAAGACTTGATTCATTGCTTTGTTGATTGTCTAGACTTAAGGAAGTGTTAATAATGAAGATTAAGCTTAAAAGTTTTTTACATACTTTACCCCCCTGGAGAGCCTAGGTGTTTAAACATTTGCCAGCACCCCCCTGTTTTGCTCTATAAATTTTGTTTGAGCTCAGCAAGAACTTAATGAAGTTATCACCAGACTGGAGGTCTGGTGACTGTAGGGTAATAAATAATGAGGAGGAGGAAGGAGGAAGCAGAGGAGGAAGAGGAGGAGGAGGAAGGAGAAGAGAAGGAGGAGGAGGATAAAGAAGAGGAAGTAGAAAAAGAGGAGAAGAGGGAGGGGAAATGGGAGGGGGAGGATGGCAATAGGAATTTATATAGTGTTTTAAGATTCGCAAAGTGCACTCCCCTGCACTTCATCATGCCCCAGAAACCTCTTCCTCCTGCAAAATTGCTTCATTCCTAGACTTCTCACCTCCACAGTACCTTTGTCCTGGGGTCGCCTCTCTCCCTCTGCTTGGAGGACAGACCTCTCTTCCCAGAACCCTGATTTAAGGAGAAGTCAGACAAATCTTCATTTCCCACCCAGGGCTTCTCTGTTTCCTTTTGTATTTCTTCTCTTCCTTTAGATTGTGAGTTCCCCAAAGGCAGGGACTCCTTTTGCCTTTTTTTTGTATCCTTAGAACTTAACACAGTGCCTGGCACCTAGTAGATGCTTAATAAATGTTTTTGATTGACTGACTTTACATCCATTATCTCATAAGAGCCTCACAAAGACCTTAGCAATGACCATTCCTGAAGACTATCTTGCTATTTAATTGTTTCAGTCATGTCCAGCAATTTGTGACTCCATTTGGGGTTTTCTTGGCAAAAATCCTGGAGTGTTTTGCCATTTTCTTCTCTAGTTCATTTTATAAATGAGGAGACTGAGGCAAACTGGGTTAAGTGACTTGCTCAGGGTCATACTACAGGGTCAAAAAAGGGTTTCAATCTGTCTTAATGGAATGCAGTAGGATAGACACTAAGGAAATCAGAGCTCTTTGAAGTATTGTACTGTAGATATGGGCAATTCCTCTCCCCTATGATAAGATCCTTAAGGGAAAATTCTGCCCCTTATTTGCCTTCATATCTGTCCCAGTGCCTTGCTCATACTTTAATGTTTCTTAACTGGAATCAAATGTAATTTAATTGTCCTAAAAAAAAAAAAAGAAAACAAATGAAAAAAAATTAGTGAGCATCCAGAGAAAACATTTTATTTTCATGTTTCCCAGTGGGGAGTCTTACGAGTCACCTCAGAAATTGAAGATGATGTGTCTGTATGTCTTTCTCAGGTACTGTGTCTAATAAGCCGAACAGTGGCACATCCTGGCCAGTGGTCGTGGCAGGTCTGCTTTTTATATGCATCTTTCTATTTGGTCTTGGAATAAGAAAGTGGTGTCAGTACTGGAAGGAAATGTGAGTACCCTGTCAGGTGATGGGGACACAGACTGCTCAAAAGGCTGAGGGTGGTGGTACTTTTCACTTTCTACTTTCACAATTCTTTTAAATTTGCACTCATTGGAGTACTTAGGTGGTATTCTTGTTCAGTCATTTCAATCATGTTCAACCCTTCTTGGGGTTTTCTTGGCAAAGAAAAGAGAGTGGTTTGCTAATTCATTCTCTAGTTCATTTTACAGATGAAGAAACTGAGGCAGATGGGGCTAAGTGACTTGCCCAGGGTCACATAGCTAGATAGTGTCTAAGGCCAGATTTGAACTCAGGAAGATGAGTCTTCCTGACTTCTGGCTTAGCACTCTATCTGCTGTGCTACCTAGATGCCCATTTTATTTTATTTTATTTGCCTTTTGGAGGGCAATTGGGGTTAAGTAACTAGCCCAAGGTTACATGGAGAGTTTTTGTGTGTGTGTGTGGGTGTGGGTGTTAAGTGTCTGAGTCTGGAACCGAACTCAGGTCCTCCTGACTCTGGGGCTGGCACTTTACTCACTGTGCCACCTAGCTGCCCCTGCCCATTTTATTAATGTAAAAAAAAAAAAAAACCCTGAGACACAGAAAGGCAATATAAATTCCAGAATCACAAAGCTAGGGATGAAGGAATCTAGAATTCAGAGTTGAAAGCAACTGTAGATATCATCAATTTTAGCCCATCTCCCCATGCACAACTTTCTTTTACAAATGGGAAAATAGAGACCCAGAAAGATAAATGAATTGCCCAATGTCAAATTAGAAGGATTTGAACCCAGTTCACCTGGCTTCAGACCCAGTTATTTTCCCTATGTACCAGAATTAATAATTACTAGCCCTAATACAAAGAATCCCTCTCACAACATCACTAGTAGTGGAAACCAAAAGTCCTACTGTCACAAATTTAGAGATGCTGAAACTACATCTCAGAGACTTAGCCTGGGCAACATAATTACTAAGGGTCAGAGCTGAGATTTGAGCCAAAGTGTGCTAATTCTAAGAGTGGAGTGTGTTCCGCTATTCTGCACAGTCTCCTAAGACTGTTCTTCATTTACTTGGCCAAGTCTTAGCAGTCATTCATTCAGGCTGAACAAATCAGTGTGCATGAAATGAGAAATGAACCTCACCCCTGTCCAAAACCTAAACTGGGTTTTCTTTTAAATCTTCATTATTTTTCATTTTCATGCATCTCTGAACAGTCTAGGACCAGCTGGGCCTGGAAGTCGAAGTGTGAAATTAGGGGAGAAAGTAATTTCAAGAAAGATTTCCAGCATTTTATCAACAAAGTATGCTTTTAGGGGACTTTTTTTTTCTTAAAGATGAGGGTGATGGGAGAGGTAGAGAAAGGGTGAAGGATTTATATTCTCTCTTCTATACCTAAAAAGAGACTTCATGGCATATTGGTTACAACACAGAACTTGGAGGTAGGGCTTGATTTCAAATCCTGCCTCAGATATACCTACTAATTAGGTGGCTCTTGGCAAGCCACTAAAACTGTTTCCTCGTCTGCAAAAAGGTGAACATAAGAATACTTACCCTACAGAGTCACATAACATTCAGAAAGTGCTCACAAAACCTAAAGCACTATCAACATGTCAGCTTTTATCCTTATGATTTTTGGGGGAAAACAAAAAACCACTTTCCAAAGCCCCTCACACCCTATCTTTGCCACTTATTAGAGATTCAGACTGAAGGACACTGTCTTTGGATGCAGAGACTGGGCTTCAATATCCAGCCTCTGATCCTTCCTTCCTGTGTGACCTTCAGCATGTGACTTAATCAGTTTTTTTATCAATAAAGCGAGAAGATGGGGCTAGGCGACCTCAGACTGATGTCCTTTGCAGCACTAAGTCTAACATCTAGCAAACTTCCTGGGCTTCAGTTTTCTCATTTATCGACTGAGAACAATGACAGCTGCCTTTCCCATCTGATGAGATTGTTGTGATGATGGTAATAATTGATTAGTAATAAATAAATTAATAATATATAAAGTAATAGTATTGGGGCAGCTAACTAGTGCAGTGAATACAGCACTGGCCCTGGAGTCAGGAGTTCAAATACAGCCTTGGACACTTAACACAAAAACTAGCCGTGTGACCTCGGGCAAGTCACTTACCCCCAATTGCCCTCCAAAAAGCAAAAAAAACAAACAAACAATAAAGTAATAGTATTATATGTTTGTTGTTATTGAGTCATATATACTCTTTGTGACCCCATTTGGGGTTTTCTTGGCAAAGACACTGGAGTAGTTTTCCATTTCCTTCTCCAGCTCATTTCATAGATAAGGAAACTGAGGCAAAGAGGCTTAAGTGACTTGCCCAGGGTCACACAGCTAGTAAATGAGACTAGATTTGAACTTATGATAAGGCGACTTCTTGATTCCAGGCCTGACAATCTGTGCTCTATGGCACCACCTAGCTGCACGGAGGCACGACTAACACAGGGCTCTTTGCCAGGTAGTGGGAGAACTATAAGGTAGTGGGAGAACTATTTGTTTCATAGAGTGTCCATTCCCTTGCCTGGTCCCCAGGCTCTCACCCCTACAGGGTCTCATAGTCATTACTTCCCTCACCTAAAGCACCTTGTGACAAATTACATCAGTTCGGGGTCAAGAGGGGGCAAGGATTAACAGTGAAGGCAAATGAAGCTGACAGCCACCATCTCTATAATAAACTTAGCCCTCATCCTACTTAGTTCCTACCCTTCCCCCTGTGCTCCCTGGGAACCATCTTTTTTAGTTAACAAAATTCCCTTCATCATAGACTTTTTTCACTCATATTACTTCCCCCTTTCTCATTAAAATCTAACTTTCTCCTGAAGAAATCTTGTCTCTTGGCACCCTCTCCTAGACTAACTGTTCCTTCTCTAATAGCCCCTTACACACGACCAGAAGCTGACATACTCCTTGCTCTGCACTCCCATACTCATTCTTTTTTTCTACCAACATCATTCAGTAGCCACTTCTCCCTTAAATTCTGGACTTTTGTAGCAAGCATCTGTGGAATTCTAGGACCCTGTCTCCTCTCCAGTAAGTTCAATGTCTGGCTCACAATCTTCTTCCCCATGCAAATCCACTTCAAAATCCTAGCCATTCCCATTCTTCAAACTGGTCAGATCTCAGTCTCTATTTCTAGTCTAGAAGCCCAGCTCAACTGAACATGGAAATGGTCATACCTTAGAGCAGTGATGTCACACTCAAATGCAAAAGGGGCCACTAAACAGTATACAAGGATCCTTGTGGGCACATGTTGACTTAGAAAACCACATATTAATATTACTTATGTTCTATTGTATTTTTATTTATTTTGTTGAATCTTTCCCAATTACTTTTTAATTTAATTTTGGCAGTGTTATAGACTGCATGTAGCCTCAGGTCATGAGTTTGACACCCATGCTTTAGACCACAGATTCTTAACCTATATTCTCTCAGTGGACAGATGCCAGGGGGTCTGTGCAATTGCATGGGGAAAAAAATTACATCATTATTTCTACTCACCTCTAAGTGAAATTTAACATATCCTTCAAATATTTAAAAACTTTATTCTGAGAAGGAGTTCACAACTTTCCCTAGACTGCAGAAGGGGTCCATGAAACAAATCAAGGTAAAAACTCTTAATTACGTTTGGCTAGGGGGCATAGTGATTAGAGCACTGGTCCTGGAGTCAGGAGGACCTGAGTTAAAATCCAACATCAGACACTTGACACACTTACTAGCCATGTGACTTTGGGCAAGTCATTTAACCCCAATTGCCCTCCAAAAAGCAAAAAAAAAAATAGAACTCTTGATTAAGAGGCTTCCCCACACCCTCAACTCAAGTGACTTTTTCTCCAGGTACCAGATTTCCTAGTTATATTTATTAGTACTCAGGTCAGCTATCACCACCAGCAGCAGCAGTAATAACAGTTCATTGATAAAAGTACTCTTCAATATTAATTCTGCTTTTCAAAATAAAAAGCTCATATTACTTTGAAAAATAGCCCACAATTACTTCAAATTAGTAATGCATATAAAAGTTCTTCCAACCCCATACTCATATCATATGGACTATTTGTACTGTGGCTATGAGAGGAGATGGTAGTCCACACTCAAATAACATTCTTTTTCTTATAAAATATCGAAGAATTTTTTACACATTGTAAAGCAAGCATAATACAAAAACCTAAACTCTGTGCTTACTATTATCATCTAATAACTGGATGACCTTGAGAAATCACTGAAACTTTCTGAGCCTCAGTTCCCTAATTTATAAAATAGAGAGGATAACCATTGTCTCTCTCACAAATGCTGGGAAGAACACTTGACAGTGCATTTGTGAAAATGGTTTTTCAAAGCTACAAAGCCTCAGTGAAAGGCATTATTGATTGTCCTCTACAGAATACAATGCCATCTACCCCTGTGTTACTCAAGTCCCACTCTGATGCCATATTATGTTGAGGGAGTGGTCCCAGGTTCATGTAATAGAGGATCATATGGATCCTCCATTATAGAGGTACATAAGTTGAGAGTCAGATGACTCATAGGTCATTTAGTCCAAGCCATGCTTGAACAGCAATGACCTCTACAGAATCCCTGATAATTGGTCTTCTTGAAAATTGACAGAGGGAACATCCTTCCAGTGGCAACCAATTGCACCTTGGGAGAGAACTACTTTTTAGAAGTTTTTCATTATTTTGAGAGAAAATCTATCTGCATAAATGCCACCCATTGTTCTTATTCCTTTCTTCTAGGATCAAGCAAACCAATAGTTAATTCTTCAAACAAATTACTCTGGTTCAAATACCTGGAGACAATTCTCACATAATAAGTCTTTCTTTTTGCATGCTAAAAACATCTTATTTCCTCAATAGATTTTTATATGCCATGGCATTCAATCCCCCAATAACCCTGGTCACCCTCCTCTAGACATGCTGTGTTTTGTCAATGCCCCTTCTAAAATGTGATACTCAGAAAAAAACATAATATTGCAGAAATTTGGTCCAACCAAAGCAAATAATAGTCCAACAACTACAGCCCTCATTCTGGACTTAGGTTTTTATTACCCAAACCTAAGCAAGATCACATTGACTTTTCTGACTTCCATGTCACATTGTGAAATCATTTTAAACTTGCAGTCTGTTAAAAGCCCCAGATCTTTTTTTTTTCATATCAATGGGTCATATTTTTCTTATCTTGCATTGTCCAGTTTATTTTTACTTTAATGTAAGTGTGTGCCTTTACTTTTATCCTTAGTGGATTTTATCATGTAATATTTTGGTCTGTTGTAATTGCCTCCTGAAATTTTTTAAGATCCAGATTTTGTCACGTAGCTTGTTGTTGGCACAGCAGATAGAAAAGTAGACTTGGCATCAGGCAGACCTGAAGCAGAATCCTGCCTCAGACATGTACTACCTGTGTGGCCCTTGACAACTCACTTAGCCTCAGTTTTCTCATCTGTAAAATGGGTATGGTGGTAGCAACTGCTTCACAGGGTTTTTGTGAGTATCAAATGTGTAAAGTGTTTTGTAAACATTAAAATGCTATCTATATTCTAGCTATTATAATGTCACATAGATAGGTTCAATTCCTGTGAATAATGAGTAGTATAAAGTGGTAGCAGGTATTCAAATTCACACTATATGAGGTTATAACTATGTAAAATATGGTAATAGGTTCCAAAGTGATGGAAATTTGAAGTGTGAATTTGAATGATGTGACTATTTCTTGAGATTCATAAATTGTACTAATTGTATAAGCTTCATAAATTCACCATAAATGTCTTCATCCCTGGCACTGATTTGAATCTTGAACAGAACCAAAGAAAAATACTTAGCATATAAAGCATTCCATTACTGTCATCATTCCAATTGACATTGATCATTTCTCTCTGGGTCTGGACTTTGTATCATTTCCAAGTCTACCTAAATATAAACTTAGGCAGCTGACATCCATCTGTCTTGTCAAGGATATCCAGTTGACTAACCCTGTCAAATCTCCAGTCTTACAGCACTCCTCAAATTCTACACAGTTTTTCAAAGACTACTAATATATTCTTCAGAAATCACATTTGCAAATTCTACCAGTATCCTAGGAGGCAGTACATCTGGCGTTAGTGATCTAGGGTGTTATGGATGCTTTATTGGTCCTCAGTTTTATTCCAATCAGTATTAATCAGTTTGACATGATTCCAAAGGAATAGGGATTATAAATTCTGATAAGAAGCCTCACAGCTGTGAACTGCAGATTGAAAGTTCACTTGCTTAGGGGGGCGGAGTCAAGATGGCAGAGTAGAAACAGGACCTCAGTGTGCCTCTGGCTCACACCACCTCCAATCCATGTAAAAGGGGACTCTAAACAAACTTTGGAGCTGCACGACCCACACAATCATACAGAGAAGCTAACCTCCTGCTGAGGACAGCCCAGCAGGCCAGCAGGAATCAGTCAGTACAGTGCTCTGGGAGCCAAGCCCAGCCCCACGTGGAGGCTTTAGCCCCAGGGCAGGCCTGACCAGCTGCCGGCCAGAGGGACTCCAGATCAGCAGCAGCTGTGGCAATTTCCAGATCTATCAACACATAGATGCAAAGGACAAAGTGAGAGGTCAGTGCAATGTGGACTTTGGGACCCAGTAAGTGGGAGTGTGTCAGCTTTTGCCCCCAGGGCGAGAAGCTGCTGTGACACCAGCACAGCCAGTTAGCACCATGTGGCAGCTTCAGCTCCTGGCCTGCAGAGTGCAGGGGGACCAAGCACCAGTCTGAGGGGTCATGGCTCTTGCTTTAACCTGCTTGGATCTGGATTGCAGTCTAGGGTGGAGGTCCTGGGGTGTGTGTCCAGTTGCCAAAGCATGTGGAGACCTCAGAGAGGGCACCCATCTAATACCTCCAGCAGCTAAGAAAACCCCAGCATTTGGGACGAAAGCTCCCCTGTCTGGTGGCAGAGTCCTACTGTGGCAAAAAGCCCAGGGGTCAAGTGACTGAGGGGCAACATGACCAGGCAAAGGAAACAAAGCAGACAGAAGATTCCAACATTAGACTCCTATTTGGGGGACAAAAGGATCAAAGCATGGAACAGGAGGGAGACAGTGAAGTCAGAACTCCTGCACCAAAAGCTTCAAAAGAAAATATGAGCTGGTTACAGGCCATAGAGGACCTTAAGAAGCAGATAAGAGAAGTGGAGGAAAAATTGGGAAGAAAAATGAGAATGATGCAAGAAAGTTATGAAATGAGAGTCAACAGCCTGACTGAAGAAAATAATACCTTAAAAATTAGACTAACTCAAATGGCATAAAAGGCTCAAAAAACCAATGAGGAGAAGAATGCCTTCAAAAGCCGAATTTGCCAGATAGAAAAAGAATCTCAAAAGCTCACTGAGGAGAATCATTCCTTCAGAATTATATTGGAGCAAATGGAAGCTAATGACTTTATGAGAAATCAAGATGCTGTTAAACAGATCCAAACAAATGAAAGAATAGAAGGCAATGTGAAATATCTCATGGGAAAAACCACTTACCTGGAAAATAGATCCAGGAGAGATAATTTAAGAATTATTGGACTACCTGAAAGCCATGATCAAAGAAAGAACCTAGAAATCATCCTCCAGGAAGTTCTCAAAGAAAACTGCCCTGGTGTTTTAGAACCAGAGGGCAAAATAGAGGTTGAAAGAATCCACTGATCACCTCCTGAAAAAGATCCCAAAAAGAAAACTCCTAGGAATATTATAGCCAGATACTGAAATTCCCAGATTAAGGAGAGAATATTACAAGCAGCCAGGAAGAAACAATTTGAATATTGTGGAAACACAATCAGGATAACCCAGGATCTGGCAGCTTCTACACTGAGGGATCGGAGGGCTTGGTATATGATATTCTGGAGGGCAAAGGAACTGGGATTAAAAGCAAGAATCACCTACCCAGCAAAGCTGAGTATGATGTTTCAGGGGAAAATATGGTCATTAAGTGGAATAGAGGACTTTCAAGCATTCTTGCTGAAAAAACCAGAGTTGAATAGAAAATTTGACATTCAGATACAAGAAGCAAGAGAAGCATGAGAAGGTAAACAGGGAAAAGAAATCATAAGAAACTTATCAAAGTGGAACTATTAACATTCCTACATGGAAAAATGATAATTGTAACTAATGAAACTTTTCTCAGTATGAAAATAATTGAAGGGAATAGAAATATGGATGGATGGATGGATAGATAGATAGATAGATAGATAGATAGATAGATAGATAGATAGATAGATAGATAGATAGATGATAGATAGATGTCTATATCAGACAGTATACAGGTATATGAATACATATATGAATATATGTATATATGTATACATAGATAGAGGGCACAGGACCAATTTAATAGGAAGGGATGATACTTAAAAGATAAAATAAAGAGGTGAGAGAGGAATATAATGAGAGGAGATGGAGAAAGACAGAGTGGGATAAACTTTCTCATATAGAAGAGGCAAGGGAAAATGGTTATAATGGAGAAGAAGAACAGGAAGGCAAAAGGGAATGGGTCAACCTTATTCTCATTGAATCTGGCTCAGGAAAGGAATAACATACACACTAAATAGGGTTTTTCACCCTACAGGAGAGTAGGGGGAAAGGGGATGAGAGGGGGGATGATGGAAGGGAGGGCAGACTTTGTGGGGGAAGGGAAGTTGGATGTACCCACTTCTTTTTTTAAAGCAATTGGGGTTAAGTAACTTGCTCAAGGTTACACAGCCAGCTATTTCTGAGCCCTGATTCTATCCCCAGGTCATCCTGACACTGGGGCCAGTGATCTTACTCGCTGAGCCACCTGGCCACCCTGGAAGTACCCACTTTTGAAAAGGTATAGGATCAAAGTAGAAAATAGAACAAGTGGGAGGTGGGATAGGAGGGAGGGAAATATAGTCAGTCTTTTACAATATATCTACTATGTTAATGTTTTGCATTAGCTACACATGTACAACCTATACTGAACTGCTTATCTTCCCAGTAAGTGTGGGTGACAAGGGAGGAAGGGAATGAATCTGGAATTCAAAGTTTTAAAATCAAATGTTTAAATATATATATATATATATGTATATATACATATATACACACTATTATTAATACTATTTTACATGTAATTGGGAAATAAGATATACAGGCACTGGGGCATAGAGATCCACCGTGCCCTACTGGAAAAGTCGAAGCGGGTATGGGAGAAGATATGGGAGAGAGCAGATTGGAGGAGGGGATATCCTGTGGGACTGCTATTTTGGGGCAGTGGGTAGGGGAAAAACGGGGAGAAAATTTGTAACTCAAAATCTGGCAGAAATGAAGGATGTAAATCAAAAAGCATTTGAAAAATGAAAAAAAAAGTTCACTTGCTTAATCATAGGAAGTTAACTAGAGAACTTCCACCCTTGTTTTTCCTTGCTATGGTTACCAAGTCCAGCATGGCAGAGGTGACTGAATTGCGTGGAAAGCCTTCTCCTTATTTTTATTACCCCTCCATCCCTAATCATCCCTCTTTTGCCTAACATGGGGAGATATCCATGAGCACTTGACCAATGAATGACCTTGCTTGCTGGCCTGCAGCCTGCCTTTCTAACATCCCATTGGCCCATGTGGATGTCTTGACATCTGTTTATCAGCCCAACCCATGGGTGTGCTTATGCACTTGGTAGGACCTCCTGAAAGATCAAGATAAGTCTGTTAAGGTCTGCTTACTAGCCCTTTCACCAGCTAATGGGCTTTTTGTATTTTGTGTAGTCTCTCCTAGAGGGTCATGGGCAAAGTCCATCAACCAATGAGATTTTGTATTTTTGGTCTGCTCTACCTGTATTGTCTGGGTATCAAACATTATAAAATCTAAGACCCTGGGGGAAAGGGACATCTCAGATTGTAAGGAAGATCTAAGGTCCACTTCAGGGGTTAGGAGAATTTTTGCCTCAAAACATTAAGTAAATATGAGTTATTGCTATATTATTTTTCTCATCTTAGATTCAATATGATTTGTCAGAGTTTTTGTTGTTTCTATTCATTCACTAATTTTGGGTTTGTACTCCCTGTTAACTGTCTTTGTCGTATTATTTCCAATCTAAAGACCATCCTCTTTGGTAGTGAGCCAATAGGCAAAACGACAATCAAAATAATTCTGCCTTCTCTTCAACATCTGTATCATCATCATTCTTTGAGTGGTAGTCTTAACTGTTCTGTGATCTTTCTCTTATCCTTAGCATAAGTAAAATAATAATAAAAACATGCTTTCTTGGCATTTTTGCCAACTTCAGCTCATTCAAAGTTTTAGCATTTCTGACATCAATTTTATCATACTATATATGATACCATGTATGCCAGGTTGACAGTCACAGAGGGGTCTCTTTCTTACTCATTGCCAGAAAGATTCTTGCCAAAGTCCTTCTTAATAGGTTGATTATTCACCTGGAAGATGGACATCTACCTGAGAGCCAGTGTGACTTCAGAAAGGGCCAAGGAATGGCTGATGTGATATTTGCTGTCCAATAACTCCAGGAGAAATTCCAAGAATAGAACAGAGATCTGTATACAACATTAGTCGATTGGACAAAGTCCTTTGATACTGTCATTCATGAGGGCTTGTGGAAGATCGTGGCAGAATTTGGTTACTTGGAGAAGTTTATCAGTATTTTCATGCCAGTTTCATGATGATACCCTTGCATGGGTTCTGGATAATGGGTGATACTCTCGTTCTTTCCCAGTCACCAATGGAGTGAAGTAAGGCTGTGTGTTTGCTCCTGTACTTTTTAGCATGATGTTTTCAGTGATGTGTGACACCTTCAACAAGGATGAAAATGACATCAAGGTCAGCTACTGCATTGATGGTATATTATTTAACTTGAAAAGGCTATAAGCCAAGGATAAAATGGAAGGAGAGTTGCTGTGTGACTTTCTATTCACATGTAATTGTGTACTCAGCCTGAGTCTGAGATGCAATGGAATATGGATCAATCTTCTGCCACTTGTACTAATTTTGACCTGACAATTAACACCAAGAACACAGAAGTTCTCCACCAGCCAACACCGCACCGTCATCCACATATGGAACCCTCAGTTAAAACAAATGGAGAAATTTTGAATGCCATGGATAAATTCACTTGCTTTGCAGTATACTTTCCAAGGACGTACACAGAGTTGATGAAGTTGATTAAGCATTATCAGAGCTAGCTTTGTGTGTGGGAGGCTCCAAAGGAAAGTATGGAAGAGAAGAGGGATTAGGCTGCTTTCCAAACTGAAGGTCTACAGAGCCATTGTGCTGACCTCATTGTTGTATGCCTGTGAAACCTGGACAGTCTACCAGTGCCATGCCAAGAAACTAAATTGCTTCCATTTGAATTGTCTTAGGAAGGTTTTGAAGATCACCTGGCAAGATAAGGTACTGAATACTGAGGTCCTTTCTTGAGATGAACTGTCAAGCATTCAAACTCTGCTGCAGAAAGTGCAAGTCTGGTGGTCTGGCCATGTTGTGTGAACGCCAAATGTTCATTTGGCTTTTTTTCTGTAGATATTACATCTGTTAGTAACCTCTCCAAGACTTAACTGCTCCTCCTCTGACACCCCTTGACTCCCAGAGCCAGGAAGAGGAGTTGGCATAGTCCTTGCTCCCCGTTGCTGCCCTCAGACCCTCCCTCTGCCATTGTCACTCAACAGCCATGTCTCCTTTAAAGATGACTCCATCCTTTTCATATCTATTGATACTACATATAGACCTTTCAGGTCAAGTCACTTTATCTCTTCAAAATTTCAGGACCTTACTCATAACCTTCTTCTTAACCCTTGACCCTTAACCCCTCCAAATTCTCTTACTTCCCAGTTCCTCAACCTTCTCCTCTCACATGACTTGTTTCCACACAACCTCAACCATGTACAGGAATATTTCAATATTTGATATTGCAAAGTGGAGTTTCTACTAGGATATAACCCATGTGGAACTCATATGCCAGGAGCCAAGCTGAAGTTTTAACAATGACACTAACCCTTAGCTTTAAATGTATATCCTTTCTGTGACCAAAGTTCCCCACTTTTAAATTTTTATTCAAAATAAACTTTATTAGGGGCGGCCAGGTGGCTCAGCGAGTAAGAGCACCGGCTCCAGTGTCGGAATGACCTGGATCAAATATGGGCTCAGATACTCAGCACCACACCCAGAAATAACTGGCCGTGTAACCTTGAGCAAGTTACTTAACCCCGATTGCCTAAAAATAAATAAATAAACTTTATTAATATCTGTGTTTTTTATAACACAGTCATTTCTCTATGGACTCTTCCACTCACTCCCCAAATCCTCCCTTAAAGCAAAGAATAACAGTCAAGAAAAACATAACAATTCAACAAGTATGTCAGTCTGCATCTGCTATATGTGGTCTTCACAGTCATTTGTTCTCTGGATTCAAGATTGGTCAGTTGAACTATCTTGAATTTAGTTGCTAGTTTCTGTGTATGTCTATGTTTAAAAATTTTGCATGTTTATAATTTTTGTGTATATTACTCTTTTCTTGTCTTTGTTTTATTCTATACCATTTCATCCAAATCCATGCTTCTCTACATTACTCATGTTTATAGTCTCTTTTGGCACAGTCCCTATCCTTCATATTTATATGTTCCAATCTGTTCAACTATCTCCAATAAATGGGTACCCAACTTTGTTTCCAGTCTTTTGCTATCACCAAAAAAAAAAAAGCTTCTTTAAATAATTTGGTATATTTGGGACCTTTCTTTTTGTCTTTGATTTCTTTGCCTTTCCATTAAAAAAAAGTGCTTTTTAACCTTCTTACCCACCCATCATGCAGTCAGAATTTAAACAATGATACTTTTTTCTTTCTTATAGAATGGAGAGACCACCACCATTCAAACCTCCACCACCGCCAATCAAGTACACTTGCATTGGAGAATCAGTTGGAGGTGATCTGCCCTGTCATGAGATGGAAACTCTCTAATCTTTCCTCTTGAGATTTTACTGAATAGCAGTACCTGGTCTCTATCCTGCTGAGAAAATAAAAGAGTTGGTGTTTTACATTACTCTGGCCCATCTGTCAAACTTACACCACAGCAAAAATTGATGTCAGATGTGAATCACCTTGTTATACAGTTGCTAGCTGTGCCATCTGCATATGCCTCAAATTGAAATGGGATGCTTGGAAATGTCCCTAGGATCAACAGTATTCATTCCAAACATTATCATCTTCAGAGATTTTATTGGCTTAATAAGAGATATAATTTAAAGGATATACCCTTTCAACTTCCTACTGCAACTGAAAAATGTTGAAGTTTTTCATTTTAACTGTGATTAATATGACAGCAATGGCTATAAGCATATGGCAGACCCAGATCGACCCTCACATTTTTTTCTGCCAGAATTCTAAGCTATTTACTCACACAGTAGTCAGCTTTGAATTTTTGCTGGTTTGCTATGAAAACTGAAAAGGAAAAAAAAAAGTAGAAGTAAAAGTACCTAGCAACAAGGCAGAATAATGAAAAGGTGAGAATGGCTTCAGCAACAACATTCCAAGTAGTTCTTTTCACCCCCAAAATTGACATAGGATTCACAAGGGGCAAAATCAAGAAACAGCTTTTCTTTTCCTTTCCTTATTCCAGTACTTACCTTCCTTCCTTCCTTCCTTCCTTCCTTCCTTTTTTCTTTCTTTCCTCTTTCTTTCTTTCTCTCTCTCCCTTCCTTCCTTTCCTTCTTTCTTTCTTTCTTTCTTTCTTTCTTTCTTTCTTTCTTTCTTTCTTTCTTTCTTTCTTTCTTTCTTTCTTTCTTTCTTTCTTTCTTTCTTTCTTTCTTTCCTTCACTTGATCCATCCACCAGGCTGAAGTACTTAGGAAAGCACATAACAAGCAGACAGGCAGAATAAAGACTGCTCTGGCATTTAGAATTATACTGTCCTCAATGTCCCCAAGCAAAGAATAGCTTTCTACTTGTCCTTTCTTGGTGCTTCAAAACACTTAATGACTAAATTGTTGGTTAGCAAATAACCAGCCTTACCCAAATCTAGTCCATTACATTTCACTCATTCCATTTTTAAATCCAGAGACCTTCTACTCATTCCATCAACTTGTTTTGACCTATTATGGAACAGGTCAAAGGACTGAGGCAAATTAGCATTAAGAAATTAACCCTTCTCTCACCACTTTTTCACTTTGCATCTAAACCAGAATATTGTGCATCAAAGATTGCACAGGTAATGACGGAGAAAGTGGTAGAAATGTTTGCTATTGGTTTTCCTGGGAGCTGGCGATATTTTTCTCCCTCATCCCTCCTCAAAAGAGGGGGAGGAGCAGATGTTAGAGATCCATCAAATGGTTGGTATTTCCTGTGGGGTATGTGGTCTGAGAGAGAATCTTTTAGCTAATGATCCATCTTTATTCCTTAGAATTCTTAGTGAGGTGCTTCTCTCTATAAAAGGAATAAAAGCTACCAGTTCCTTCCTTAGTCATTCCTTCTTCCTCTGTTTTAAAACAGCAATGAGAGCAGCTTGTTGTAGATGCTCCCTATGTAAAATCATTTACATGTAATACAGAAGGCAAGCCTGGATTATCACTGACTTGCAGAAAGGTCATTGTGTCCTCTCCTTCTCCTTCCCTCCCACTTCCTCCTCCTCCTCCTCTATCTCTCTCTCCCCTCTCCTCTGCTCTCCTTTCCTCTCTCTCTGTCTCTCTGTTCTGTCTGTCTCTTCCATTTTTTCTTTTTTTTTTTTAAAGAAAAGTGTCCTCTGAAAGTCAGCGTACAGACATGTGAGGATACTACAATGCAGTTGAGAGATTAATATTTTTATGCTTCCTGTAGTCATTTCTTTTGGTGACATTTCTCAAGGCTATTAAAATGAGGGTGATTTTTACCAAGCAGCAGAAAAACACGGGATTTTTCCACTGTAAGGTCTTTTTAGGTGCAAAGCTGTTTTCCTACATTGTCTGTCCTTTGTGATACCATCCCTAACATATGCATTAGAGCAGGCGCGCGCGCACACACACACACACACACACACTCCTTTTCTTTTGTACATAAAAATGCCCCCTAAGCATGCCATTAAGAATATCCACAGCAGCTTGCAAGCAGAGCTGTCCCTAAATAGGATAAATCCATCAGTGGCTTTACAAAGCAAGGTGACTTAACCCATTACTTTGGCATAGTGAGGGAGGGAGAAAAGGAGGGGATGTGCCAATCCTTATCTTCAGAAGTCTGCAGAATAAAGCTTTTCACATGGCATTCAAAGCAACATGATCATAGAGTGAGGATGGGACTATAGATTTAGGGCTGGAAGTGAACTTAGGGTCCATCATTTGACAGATGAGGGAATTGTGTCACAGCAGTTAAGTGACTTGCTGATGTCACAAAGCTAATAAATATTTTAGACAGGATTCTAATCCAAGTCTTCCTGAATGAAGGTTCCATGCCCTATCCACTCTCCCAAGAAAAACTACTATTCAGCCTGGATCTGTTAGCTGTGCAGAAGTTCACACAACCTAAAGCATGGTAGCCACATGCCTTCCTCTCACAAAAGGGATTCATTCAGTCCTAGATACTAAAGAAGAAAATACTCAGAATACCTATATGTCTTTTTATTATCTGTTCCTCAACTAAACAAAGAGGCTAAAGAACATTTCAATTTACTTGCTTGGGAAAAAGTTGTAAAAAATAGATGTGCATACCACATAACATGCAGTTGTATGCCCGTGGACCCAGCTATACCACTGTTAGGCCTATACCCAGAGGAAATCAAACAAATAGGAAGAAGTCCTATAAATACAAAAATATTTGTATCATCTCTTTTTGTGGTATCAACAACCTGGAAACTAAGAGGATGTCCATCAGTTGGAGAATGGCTGAAAAAAATCTGGTATTCAGATATGATGGAATACTATTGTTCTATAGGAATTGAGGGAACAGATGTTTTCAAAGAGACATGGAGTGACTCATATGAACTGGTGCAGAATGAAGTAAGTAGGAATAGAAGAGAAATTTCTACTATAATATTAATATTATAAAAATAAACATTTTTGTAGACTTTTATAAACTGATGAAGAATGAAATGAGCATAACCAAGAGAACAAGTTATGCAAGAACAACATTATAAAGAAAAACAACTTTGAAAGCTATAAAATTATAACCAACACAGTAACTATCCATGATTCCAAAAGTTCAGTGATAAAATATTCTATCTATCTCTTGACAGAGAGGTGAGAGATTTAGGATACAGAATGAAACATATCTATTTTTATATTCAGCCAACAAGGAAATTTATTTGGCTTAACAATGCATATTTATTAAAAGAAATTTGTGTTTTCTTTTCTTTTCAATGGAGTATTGAAATAGAGGGGAGAGAAAATATACTTGTTATTTTTTTTTAATAAAGAAGTTGCTATCCACATCCAGAGAAAGAACTGACAAAGTCTAAATGCAGATTCAAGTATACTTTTTTCTTTTTTTTTTTGTTTTGTTTTGTTTTTTGGTCTATGTTTTCTTTCACAACATGACTAATATGGAAATATGTTTTACATGACCACACATGTATATAATCTATATCAACTTCCTTACCTTCTCAAGGAGGGAGAGAGGAGGTAAAGAGAAAGAATGTGGAACAAAAATTTAAAAACCACAAAAATTAAAGATTGTTATTACATATAATTGGAATATATATCCCCCCCCCCAAAAAAAATAAAGTAAGGGTAGTGCTAAGGAATGTTGCATATGCTAGCAGTTGTAGTCATACTTTAAACCAATTGGATTTTCCTTTGGGTCCAGAATTCCTAATTAGGGCTTTGCTTAAAAGGCCAGAAAAATCTAATCCCATATCACTAGTAGGCAGTCATGGGCACAAATAGAAGTGGCAGGAAGTCCCAAGCAATTAGCTCAGCTCTTGGAAAATAACACAAGTGTAAACAGAAGTCCTCATGATGCTATAATTTTGCATTGAAACTCATTTATTCTATAGTAATGGTGATCTTCCTCTAAAAACAGAGGTGGTGGGGTGGCTAGGTGGCACATTGAGTAAAGCGCTGGACCGGAGTTTGGTTCCAGCCTCAGACATTTAATACACACACACACACACACACACACACACACACACAGTTTGGTTCCAGCCTCAGACATTTAATACACACACACATACACACACACACACACACACACACACACACACACACAAACTATCCGTGTAACCTTGGGCAAGTTACTTGACCCCAATTGCCCTCCAAAAGGCAAAACAAACAAACAAATAAACAAATCAATGACTGAATAAATAAATAAATATTAGCTTAGAAGCTCTATCCTTGACATTGGAATCCCATATACTTACCTTTAAAATGGGGAGAGGAATTTAATATTTGTACCTAGCAAAATATGTTACCTGGATCCCTAATCTCATCTAGACCTTTTCATTTTCTGCCCCTGGTCTACTTTAGGCATAATATCCCATCCAGATCTCACTTACCCTTTTTCCCTTTTCTGTAAATAAATATCAGTCCCACCCTCGTCAAATCTGCAGATTCACTAGGAATTCTGCTGGCACACAATGCTTCAGATTCCCTAAGAATCTCACCTTCTCCTATTGGAATTATAGTAAATCTCACTATCTTGACTAAAAAGAGGCTTGAGTGGTTGAATTCTTTCCAGGCAGACCATCCTATAACTTTACATTTCAGGGTTCCCAGCACCCCAGATTGCAACAGTAGCCTAGTAATTGTCTTAGCTTGGAGGCTTTATCCTTGATGGGTTAGAATTCCATATACTTACTTTTAAAGTGGAGAGAAGAACTTAATATTTGTACCTAGCAAGATATGTTAAAACTGTAAAGAAACTGTGTGAGATATAATTTTCAGTAATAACAGTTAAAAATGAATGAATTCTTAAAATGAAATTTTTAAATAAAATTTAATTTTAATTCTGACAACAGCAAAATAAATTAAAATGTGTTATTTTTATACCATTATGTAAAAAGTCTGCATTACATATCATTTAGATTTTTGTAAATAAAATGCTGTAGGGGCGGCCAGGTAGCACAGCGAGTAAGAGCACCGGCTCCAGTGTTGAGAAGACCTGGAGATCGAATCCCGGGCTCAGACACTTAGCACCCACCCAGAAACACCTGGCCGTGTAACCTTGAGCAAGTTACTTAACCCCTATTGCTTAGGGACGGCCAGGTGGCTCAGCGAGTAAGAGTACTGGCTCCAGTGTCGGGATGACCTGGATCAAATCCGGGCTCAGATACTCAGCACCACACCCAGAAATAACTGGCCATGTAACCTTGAGCAAGTTACTTAACCCCTATTGCTTTCAAAAAAAATAAAATAAAATGCTGTGTACTCTCCCTATGCTTATGAGTCAGGCAATCAATAAATAATTATTAAACACCTACTAAATGCCAGGTACTGTGGTAATCCCTAGGTATGCAAATCAAAGTAAAAAGAAAGATTTACAATCTATTAGAATGCAACAATGCCCAAAAGGAAGCTGAAAGGGTGGGATGGGGTAAGAAAATAGAGAACATTATGGAGAAGTCCATAGAAATCCTAAAGCAGTACTGCTGGTGGAAAATAAGGAACTGATTGTCTTGGGCCCCCTCCTTAAATGAAGGTTTGGGAGCTCTTGGATCTGACCTCCAGAGGGGCATAGGATACAGATGAGTTGTCAGTACAAAGATGAATTCAGTCTTAGAGACTGATGAAATTTTCTAATGATAAGATTCCTAGGGCATCATGATATCACTAAGAAGTCCAAAAGTAGTGTATGTGGTGGGAAATGACTAACAGATAGAAAGATAGATAAATAGATAGATAGAAAGATAGATAAATAGATAGATAGATGATAGACAGAGATAGATAGATAGATAGATAGATAGATAGATAGATAGATAGATAGATAGATAGATAGATAGGCAAATGCTGCTTTGAAAGTTCTATGACTAGATTCTTCTTTTTTTCTAATATTTTGTCCACTTATTAGTATGACCAATTGTTTGGCTTTCTTTTCCAAATTTCAAAATGCTTCCTTCAGTTATGTAATTATTGTCTAATGTGAAAATTAAGGAAAAATCTGGAATTTAATTTTCAAATTCCAATCTGTATCCTTGTTCTGGTCTAGGTATTGATAGAGATCCATCAAAATTTTAATCAATATCTTTAATAGGATAATGAAAGCAAGTCTTTGCTTTTCCCAAACCCCTAAGAAAAATTTTTCTTTTCACTATTAAACTATTTCATTTTGAAATTGATTAATTTGTGTTTCTCATGACTTCATACAAAAAGAGAGTTTGATTCATCCAATGTCTTTTGGGTAGTATATTTCCACCACCACCCCCCACCTTTAGTAGAAACCATGTAAAGAATATATTATTCAGAATTCACATGAACTCCAAAGGCAGGGTTCCCTCACAAACAGTGATAGAAAAGAGTTCATTCCAAGTTGTGGTTCTGTTTAACAAGAGTTTCTGAGCCACAATCTCGAATAATAATTTTCTTTTTACACAAAAGGGCAAAAGAGAGGTTGAAAGAATCCACCCATCATCTCCTAAATAAGATCCCAAAAAGAAAACTCCTAGGAATATTATAGTCAGGTTCTGGAGTTCCCAGATCAAGGAGAAAATATCACAAACAGCGAGGAAGAAACAATTTGAATACTGTGGAAACACAATCAGGATAACCCAGGACCTGGCAGCTTCTACACTGAGGGATCGAAGGGCTTGGAATATGATATTCTGGAGGTCAAAGGATCTGGGATTAAAACCAAAAATCACCTACCCAGAAAAACTGAGTATCATGTTTCAGGGGAAAATATGGTCATTCAATGGAATAGAGGACTTTCAAGTATTCTTGCTGAAAAAAACAGAGTTGAATAGAAAATGTGACATTCAGATACAAGAAGCAAGAGAAGCATGAGAAGGTAAACAGGGAAAAGAAATCATCAGGAACTTACCAAAGTTGAACTATTTACATTCCTACATGGAAAAATGATCATTGTAACTTATGAAACTTTTCTCAATATGAGAACAGTTGAAGGGAATAGAAATGTGTGTGTGTATATACACACACACATATATGTATGTGTATATATAGGAGGTTATATGGGTGTATGAATATATATATGTAATTATGTGTATATATGTATACAAGTATACATAGATAGAGGGTACAAGGCCAGTTGAATTAGGAAGGGATGATACTTAAAAGGTGAAACTAAGAGGTGAGAGAGGAATATAATGAGAGGAGATAGGAAGAAAAAGAATGGGGTAAATTATCTCATATAGAAGAGGCAAAGGAAAACTGTTACAATTGAGGGGAAGAACAGGAAGGCAAAAGGGTAAAAGTCAACCTTATTCTCAATGAATTTGGCTTAGGGAGGGAATGACATACACACTAAATAGGGTATCTCACCCTACAGGAGAGTAGGGGGGGAAGAGGATGAGAGGGGGGATGATGAAAGGGAGGGCAGGCTGGGGGGAGGGAAGTTGGAAATACCCACTTTTGAAAAGGGACAGCATCAAAGTAGAGAATAGAACAAGTTAGGCGTGGGATGGGATGGAAGGAAATATAGTCAGTCTTTCACAATATATTCACTATGGAAATGTTTTGCATAGCTACACATGTACAACCTATATTGAATTGCTTATCTTCCCAGTAAGGGTGGGTAATGAGGGAGGGAGGGAATGAATCTGGAATTCAAAGGTTTAAAATCAAATGTCTAAAAAATATTTATTATTATTATTATTATTATTTTACATGTAACTGGGGGATAAGATATACAGGCACTGGGGCATAGAGATCCACCATGCCCTACTGGAAAGTTGGAGGGGGGAATGGGGGAAAATATAGGAGAGAGCAGATTGGGGGAGGGGATATTCAGTAGGATTGCTGTTTTGGGGTGGTGGATAGGGGAAAAATGGGGAGAAAATTTGCAACTCAAAATCTTATGCAAATGAATGATGTAAAATAAAAAAAATAAACTACAAAAAAAATTTTTTAAAGAATATCAAGTTCTGTAAAGACTGGAGGATGATTACTGAGAATCAACCACTGGAGATGGTAACAAGGAAGTGGCTAAGGTGAGTGGGAGAAGAATGCATATAATTACATAACCCGCCCATGAAGGTAGTTATTCAGGGGATGCCCCTTTGGGATGCCTTAATACTTATGATCTAAATCACAGAATTTAAAGAAGTTCAGAGTTGGAACGAACCTCCAAAACCAAGCTTCTATAATTCTGTAATTTAGATCACTAGATCCTACTTCAGAATATAAATACTTCTTTCTACCTGGTATTTATGACACTGAATCTAGCATGACTTTTATATGGAGATTATAGAGAGTTGTTGGATTATGAATGCATGCAATGCAAAGTATAGCTGGTACTGACATATTTCCCTTGGAACCTACCTATTAAAATCTAAGTCTCGGGAAGACTCATAATCTGTGCATTCCTGAGAGAAAAAAGGCTACTATGCAGGGACCTTGTTAGTCTGTGTCTAACTATGAGTAATGGGAAGAAATAAAAGAATTGGCCAGAGGCAGTTAGGTGGTACAGTAAATAGAGTGTTGGGCCTGGAGTCAGGAAGAACTGAATTTGAAACCAGCTTCAGACACTTACTGTGTGAACCTGGGCAAGTGATTTAATTTTTGCTTGCCTCAGTTTCCTCAACCATAAAATAAGGATAATTATGGCACCTAATAATATTTTTAAAAACACAGCACTGTGCCTGGCAGAGTAAGAGTTAATAAATGCTTGATTCCTTCCTTCCCTTCCTTTCCATACCAGTTGCACTAATATTGGAAACTGACTCCAGAATTGCCTCAAGTAAATCCATGTCTGAGAATATACTATGAAAGGCTTACCATCTTCGTTTCTTCATACCGTCATGATGAGTAGCAAAACACTGAGAGTTAAGCAGCCTTAGATACACAAATGCCGGCTTGCAGGATTTAAGATTGAGGTGAAACATTAAAGATTAGTGAGAATCTTTATTGTATCTAGGCATTTAAAACACATACTTTACAGGACCTTCCTGATTTACTGCTTCAAGCAAAGTTTTGCTAATTTGATATGCATTTTTCATTTGTTAAAGGGGAACAGTGATGCAAATCACTTTGCTGAGTTAAACACTACTATACACTATATCCCCTCCCCTGTGCCCCATACCCTACCTCTTCTTGCACAAGACAGTTGAAAAAGCACTTACTCTGGATTTGGCAGAGTAAGGTTCAATTTACACCACTGTGAGCTACGTGACTTTGATTAAATCACTTCAAATCCCTGGGCCTCAGTTTCCTCACCTGTAATATGAGGGGGTGCTGGTCTCTGAGGTCGCTCTGTAATCCTATTTAGAACATAGGCCTGCAGCTCAATAGTGCCACCTAGTGATGCATACTTGAATTTCTGGGTCCGATTGTTGGATTTTGGTTTTGTTTCAGAGGCAAATAAATCCCTCAGAAAGTCACTTTTATCTGTGGAAAGAGTGCTAAATTTGAAACCACAATAGCTGGGTTAGAAGTTCATCTCAGCCATTTAACGTCTTTAATCATCGGTAAAATGCAGATGATAATACCCGAAACATGTACCTACCCATACGGTGGTTGGGAAGGTCAAATGAATAACACGTTTAAAGCATTTCAGAAGCTATAAAGCTATATAAATGTAGGTTATCAAGTAATATACAAAACCCAAATTAGGAAGAGACAGCAAATGTCAAGCAGAACATTGTCAAAAGCTCAGTATCTGAATACCTTGGTCTGTCATTGGGTTTCCTTTATCAGTAGCCTTAAGGGGAAAGGAGTGACCTCTGTTGACCCCTTCCCTGGTTAAGCCCTCCCTTTCTATACATACAATTAGAGACTCAGAGCACATTCCAGAACTGGAGTCTATGGCCTAAGTTGAAATTCTACTCAGTGAGTGCCAACTTCGGGTAAACTAAACATCCCAGAACCCACTTCTGAATAAGTTCAGCCTGGCACAGATATCTATCTATATATAGATATAGATACAGATAAATACAGATATATATATATATATATATATGTGTGTGTGTGTGTGTGTGTGTGTGTGTGTGTGTGTGTGTGTGTGTATAGGTATAGGTGTAAGTATATGTATATGTGAACAAATAGGCGTCTTTAAACAGATTCACCTTCCCTGGAACAGAATCCAAGGCATTGATCTAGAAGAAAACACAGACTTTCACAAGGAAAAAGTGGCCCAAGAACTAGGTATCATATAACAAGGTTTCATAGCAAAAATGAATCAAAACACAGGTCTCTCTTCTGCTTTATCTCCTGAAGGCACAATTCTGCAATAACTCTCCAGTACTCCAAATTGGACCAGATTTGTTGTAATCAACTCAAAGGAATACCTTATGCTGGTTCTTATAGTTGCACTCTATAATTGATTTCAGTTGTTGTGGTGTATGAACATGATGGAATATTATTGAGCTGTAGGAAATGGAGAATCAGATTATTTCAGAGACATCATAGCTAACATTTACATCGCACCCACTATGTCCCAGGCACTGTACTAAGTGCTTTACAATTATTATCTTATTTGATCCTCACAACAGCCCTGGGAGGTAGGTAGGTAATATTATCCCCATTTCACAAATGAGAAAACTGGGGCAAACAGGTTAAGTGACTTGCCCAGAGTCACACAGCTAGCTTAAGTGTCTGATTCCAACTGTGGTGCTCTCTCCACTCATCACCTAGCTGCCTCTAGGAAAATGTGTATGAATTTATGCCAAGTAAAGTGAGCAGAGCCAGAAAAATGACTTATACAATAACACCCATCTTATAAAAATGAACAATTGCAAAGACTTTCATAAATTAATAATGATATGAGCAGAACCAGGAGTACAAGTCATGCAAACTATAAACTCTAAAACTATGATTAATACAGTGACCATCCATGATTCTAGAGGATCAATAATGAAACATACTATCTCCCTTCTGATAGGCAGGTGATACATTTAGGGCTTAGAATGAGACAGAGCTATTTTTGTACACCTCCAGTGAGAAATTTTGCTTTATTTGACAATGCACATTTTTATGAGGAATATGTTTTTCTTTTTTCCCCAGGGGATGGAGGGGAAGAGAAATAGTTTGGTTTTTTTAATTAAAAAATTTAACAGGGCGGCTAGGTGCCACAGTGAATGGAGCACCAACCCTGGCCTGAGTTCAAATCCTGCCTCAGACATTTAACACAAAAACTAGTCTGTGACCTTGGACAAGTCACCTAACCCCAATTACCCTCCAAAAAATGAAAAAAAATTAAACAATAAAGAGGTTAAATTGGTTCTACAGGTATAGAGCATTCTGTGCACTTCAAATGAGGTCACAGCATTGTTAATTTTGCTTGTTTTACCTTGCTATAAGAAACCTCTCATTGGACAAGGTGATCTGAAAACGGATTTTAAATCAATAAAATATATTTTTTTAAATAGAGTAGCTTCATTGTTGCATAGAAATAATTCTGTTGTGGCTCCTATGTGGAACCCAAGTCACACAATCACAGGAGGGATATTCAAGTCCAGCTAATCCAACCACTTCATTTTAGAGCTCAGGGAAGTGAGACCCCCAAAGAGTTAGATGATTTACCAAAAATATGCTGCTAGGAAGTAGCAGCCTAGGGACTCAGACTCAGCTCTTCCAACCCCATAACTAAGTGCTTTGGTGCATTGCATTGCCCTAAGTTCTATAATTACTCCTGGCCACAAGAGTATTTTCAGCAGTTTCATGAATATTGCCTAAAGATTTGACAGCCCCAACTCTCTATCAGGTGATGAAGACCCTATTCTCACTTTAGTTCAGAACTCACAGGGACATCACAGATATTTTGTAGAGTAACCCAAAGCTCTAGACCAGAACTTGTTTTCCTATTTTAAATTAAATCATGGAAAGAAACCAGTCAAATTGCTCAGAATAAAACACATTTTCAAAAGGAATATACTTTAAGGGGAGAAAATGTTGCCCTTGGAAATACAACTGTGTTTTTTTTCCCCCAAACAAATCTTATTATAGAAAAATGGACTTCAATAATGTTAAAATGCATTAACGCAGAAGAAAATACAGTTTCTCTTTTCATTCACTCAATTGATAAATATTTATTAATTGCCTACAGTGTATCACTGAAGGCAGGCAGTGTTCAGTAGAACACTGGGCCAGGAGTCAGGAAGACCTGAATTCAAATCCAGCCTCCGACACTTCCTAGCTCTGTGAATCCAGGCAAGTCACTTAATCCTGTTTGCCTCAGCTTCCTCATCTGTAAAATGAGCTGGAGAAGGAAATGGAAAACCACTCCAGTATCTTTGCCAAGAAAACTCCAAATGGGGTCAAGAGGAGTCAGACACGGCTGAAACGACCGAATGACAACAAACTCCTTTCTAGTTGTCTCTGTGGCCGCTCAGATGATACCGACAGGGAGGCCCCTAATGGAGTGCTCCAGGGATCGTTGGTTCCCTGGATCCAAATGGAGTGAGAGCACTTTGTTCTGCTCTGTTCAATGCTTTTATCAGTGACCTGGTTGAAAGAATAGATAACATGTCTATCAAATTTACAGATGACACAAAGTTTGGAAAGACAGCTTTAAAAAGAAAAACTGAAATAAAGATTCAGGAACCAGACAGGATTCAACAGGCTATAAAGGAGTTTAATAGAAAGTATCCTAATTTTAATTAATTTAATGAATCCTAAGCTTTAAAAAAAAATTACTGTATAAACTCATGGTGAGAAGGAATAGGCAAATAATCTAGGAATGTTAGTGGATCAGGAGTTCAATTATGAGGCAATGGTATAACTTGAGAGTTTAAAAAAAAGTTAATTTGATGTGCTAACAGAATCCCAGTGTTTATGACAAGGGAGGCCCTTTGTATACCACATTTGGAATATTATATTCAGCTCTGTGTACCACATTCAGGGAATGACATTGGCAAACAGGGTAATATTCAGAGAAGGGTAACCAGGTTGATGAAGGACCTTGAAGTCATGTCATACAAGAAGCTGTTAAAAGAATTGAGGATGTTCATTTAGGAGAAGAGAAAACTTGAAGTGGAATATGAGAGTTATCTTGAAATTCTTGAAAGACCATTTTTGTGGAGAAAGGATTAAACATATTTTACTTAACTCCTGAGAACCACCCCATAAGTAGATGAAGAGAATTGTTCAAAAGTAGAATGGCCTGCCATGAAAAGTGGTCACTGGAGATCTTTAAATAAAGCCTTAATGGCCACTTATCAGGGGTATTCTAGAAGAGATTTCTATTCAGGTAGAGGCTTTGATGGCCTTAACAATCTCTATATGGCTCACCTCTGAGGTTCCTTCCAACTCTGAGGTACTATAATTTTTAATCACTCTGCCATGTTCAATTTTATAAAGTGGATAAGTGTAATGTGTGCAAATTTCTTTATAGCTGATGTCTGAGATCAGGTGACACATGATATTTTCTGACACTGGAAAGTAACTATATGGTTTTGCTTCTTTTAAACTGAAGAAGACATAGGCTTGAGAACTGGAAAAGACCCTCAGACATCATCTAATTCAAGGAAATTAGAGGCAGTGTACTACAATGGAAAGTGTGCTCTATCTGCCATCCAGGTCCCTGGATTCAAATCCAAGCTCTGCCACTTAACAGCCATGTGACCTTTGGAAAGTCACTTAGCCTCTCACCTGTAAAATGAGAAGGTTGGACTGATAAGTGATCTATCTCTAAGGTCCTTTATGGCTCTAGGATTATGGCATTTTACAGCTGAGGAAACTTAGACCCAGAAAAGGGAAATGACCTGCCCAGGAGAATTAAGCATTAAGTAGCAGAGCACAGAGCAGGGGAGGGGAAAGAGTGCTGTATATGGAGACAGAGGACCTGGGTTTGAATCCTGCTCTAACACTTACTACCTATGTGACTTGGAGTAAGTCATTTCGTCTTCATGGGCCTCAGTTTCCTCATCTGGAAAATAAAAGGAATGTACTAACTGACTAACAAGTTCCCTTCTAGGATCTTATGAACCTAATACTCCAAATCTAGACCTTTTCCCTCTAAGCCATGCTACTCTGTAGAGTAGCTTCAGAGATGAGGAGAATTTTCAAAGGTCTTTGAAAAAAGTAAGAAAGTAGCAAGCAGATTGAAATAGTAGGCAAGGGCATTCTCTCCGTATCCTAAAGGGAATCTACCAAGCATAGGGTCCCCACTTCTCAGATGATCTGAGGCTTCAGAGGAGGCAAGGGAAAGTCCCCAAATATGTCATTGGGCAACTAGTTGGCACAGTGGAGAGAGTGCCAGGCCTGGACTCAGGAAGACTCATCTCCCTGAGTTCAAATGTGGCCTCAGACACTTACTAGCTGTGTGGCACTGGGCAAGTCACTTAACCCTGTTTGCCTCAGTTTTCTTACCTGGAAAATGATTTAGGGACGGAAGTGACAAACCAATCCAATACCTTTGCCAAGGAAACCTCAAAAGGGGTCACGAAGAGTCAGACACGACTGAAAAGCCACTGAACAACTACAAAAATACGTCATTGAGAGGCATTTATTCTGAAACTGTAGTGTACCTATCACACCAGAAGGTGGCCGCATGACATTTTAAATCAGGCATTCTGCAGCTACAGAAGAACTGAATCTATTTTTCTCCCCAGGATTTTAATTTTCTGTTGTTTGGAGCACGGATAAGTATTTAGAAATACAAATAGTGCCATATGCAAAAATAGCAGGTATAGAAGATTACATGTGAAATTTTGACTCTCTAATACATACATCTTGTGGTCACTGCTGCTGTTTTAAGTACATAAGAAACCCAACCCATTAGTTTAAAAGTTGTCATACTTATCCTTATCTCTCCACTTTGCACTCAGTCTGTTTTCTTTGGAACATTTTTTTAAAAAATGTTTCGTTAAAAAAAATTAAAAAATGTTTCATTGACATTCTTCATTTTGTCTTGTCTTTTTTTCTCTTTTCTCTTTCTTCCTCTATCAAACAAGATTGGGGAACCTGCAGCCTCAAGGCCACACACATGTGGCCCTCTAGGTCCTCAGGGGCAGCCCTTTGACTGAATCCAAACTTCACAGAACAAATACTACCCTCTTAATAAAAGGATTTGTTCTATGAAGTTTGGATTCAGTCAAAGGGTTGCACTTCAGGACTTAAAGGGCCATATGTGACCTCAAGGCCACAGGTTCCCCACCCCTGTGTGACTAGCCTCTTGTGAACATGGACTTTGTAATTCTTGTACTAACCTATTAAATATGTTAGAACTTCCGTTTTCACAGGGGAATCAGACAATGGAATAACATAACCACTAGTCAGTCAAGAGGACTTCTGATGCCCAAGGCTGCTTGACATACCAATAATCCTTTGCAGTAAGACCCAACTCATTTCAGCTTTGACTCAGACCATAAGTCATTTAGTGGCTTATGGACCTTCAAGAGACATCCCTGTCTTCAAAGACTGTCCAGTTTATAGATATATCCTTTTGTATGGGGTGGAGGGTGTTGGAAACAACATTATCTCCAGAGATTCCCCTAAGTTTGAATGTAGGGTCCTTCGAATGTCCTATTGTGAAGGACATCTCCTTATCAAGCCTTGAACTATGGACTGCTTATCACCAAAAATGCCTTCTGATTTGTGTATCAAAGGGTCTCTGCTCTGACACCCAGAATTCATCATTTCCCTTGTTTCCTGGGACTTTCTTCCTAGCATCTGCCCAAATTCCCTACTTTTCTCCTTTCTTTGTTCAAAATTTATATAAATATCTCATTCTTTCCAGCTGGGCTTTGAACATGTCAGAACGGACGTTATTTCAGCTTGCAAGTTTTTCCTTCTCAAGTAATAAAAAACAGTTCATTCCAGGTCCCTATTTTGGAGCCATTTAACAGTTCATGGGAACTTTTCTCTAACACCCTCTCTCCTTGCCACAAATTCTTCTTCTTAGGATAGATAGGTAGATAGATAGATAGATAGATAGATAGATAGATAGATAGATAGATAGATAGATAGATAGATAGATAGATAGATAGATAGATAAATAGATAGATAGATGATAGATAGACAGATAGATGATAGACAGATTGATAGATAAATATCAATATAGATATATACACACATATATATGTATGTATTACATATGTATAATATATTTTTAAAATACAAATATATATAGTGAAGAAAAACAAATTTATGCATTGAGTATGTCGGAAAGTTTGTATCTTATTATGCTTCTCTAGTCTTCTACCTCTCTGTCAGGAGGTAGGGAATCATGCTTCATCAATGATTCTATGGATTGTGGTTGGTCATTGTATTGGTCAGAGTTCTTACATCTTTCAAAAGTGTTTTCTTTATGATGATGTAGTCATTGTATAAATTGTTTTTCTAGTTCTAGAGCAATTGAATGTTCCTTTTGTGAACAACCACCAATGAAGAATTTGAGAATAAACATAAAAAAAATTGCTGATAAAGAAAAAATTGTGATCAAGTAGAACTATTATTCACCTACAAAAATAAATTTCATGTACAGAAGAATACGTAGATGAATAGGGTCAGCATTTATAAGCTCTATTCAGTATAAAAGGTAAACTAGCTATAAAAATTATGGAATAAAAATTAATTCTGTCCAGGCAACAAATTCCAATGTGTACCCTTAGCTATCCCTATAATATAGGTATATATTACCTATACCCTCTATAGGTAAACAATCTCAGTGCACTATTACCTAACACTTTTTAAAATACCCCAGTCTATTTTCAATATTTTAAAGTTCTATATATATTTATATATAGTTTATATATATATATATATATATACACACACACACCTATGTAGACATGCACAAATATGTAGCTGTGTGGTATGTTTGTGTATATATGTGAATATGTATACATATACATGTATACACATATACATATATACCTCACAACTTTAGATACTCTTTTAAGTGTATGCAGAGAGTGTCTAAAGTATATTTAATAGAAGTATCGCCAAATGAAGCAAATGATAGGCATTCATAAGAGAACAACCCTAAATATATTGTTAGAGAGAGAGTCAAGCTGCCTACTCTGCTTCTCATTAATACATTTTGAATGATGGTGAGAATACAGGTTCATTCCCTCCCTATTGGAGATGACGGTTGTACTTATTGTCTCCATTACTGAGACAATCTCATGTCTGAGGTAATTCTGCCTTCTTGGACCTTTCTTTCCTTATCTACAAAATGACCTCTAAACTCTCTTCCAGGTCTACAACTATGATTCTACACTCCTATAACCATGTGTGAGAAAGAGCGACTTCTTACTCAACCATCTGTGTGGTCCAATAGGGTCTTAATTTACATTTATTAAAAGTCTTCCCCACAGATGTGATCTCTAATATGGTTCTTATGTGCTTTCTTCAAAGAACCATTATAAAAACTACTGTATGTGGTTCCTCAACTATTGTATAGATTAAATAACTTGTAATGAATTTCTCAGTTTTAGATTCTTAGAATGTTTCCTCTGATGGAGTGATTCAGTATCATTAATCCCACTTTACAGAAAGTCAGTGACCAGTTAGTGTAGTAATTTCAATCAAAGCAGGGCCTACAGGTATAAAAATGAAAACACTGGTTAGCATCTAGGCCTTGCTTTAAAAATGGCAGTCCATGCCATATCAATTGTTAATGGTCAGTGTTTGGATGGTCTATGGGAAGAAAGAAACACTATTGGTAGGTTGTGAATTGGTCTGATTATTCTGAAAAAGTAGTTTTGACTTATGTTGATTAAAATGTCTGTGGCCTTTGACCTACAGATCCCACTTACAAGGTATATAACCCAAGAAGGTCAGACAGAAGGAAAGGTCCCACTTACATAAAAATATTCACAGTAATACATTTTGTGATAACAAAGAACTGGAAACCAAGTAGGTACCCATAGATTGGGGAATGGCTAAATAAATCGTGACGCAAGAATGTACTGGAATATTAATTACTGAGCCATAAGAGAGCATGAGTATGAAGAATTCAGAGATTCATATGAAGTCTTATGAAAACTTATGCAGAGTGAAGCAAGCAGAACTAGAAAAACAGTGTCCATAATGAGAACAATATTAAACAAAAAGAACAATAAAATGAAACTCACATAAGACTGAACTCTTTGGAATCACAGTGATCCAGCTTGACTCTAGAAAAGAATTGAGAAAATGAACCTTCCTCTCTTCATTACAGAAGTGAGAGAACTATGGGTATGGAATAGTATGTATACTCTCAAAGATGGCTGCTATGTTGGTTGGCTTTGCTGAACTACCTTTGCCCCTCTTTTTTTTGGGGGGGGGCAAATCTTTACAAGGAATTTTTTACTGGTTATAGGACTAAAAGAGATATATATTCAGAAAAGTACTGATGTCCCAAAAGGCATCAAAGAATCAAAGTAAAAAATTAAAAAGCAATCTTCTCATTACTTTGTCCTTGTTTCTAGCTGCATGCCACAATATATCATTTTTGAAAATCTGTGACTAAAAATGTTATTTTTGTGCTTGAAAATTAATCCATCATTTCCCACTGAAGGCTTATGCAATCATATGGTATTCTTTCAATACCCTAATTTGAAGTACATTATCTAGGGGGAAAAAAAAACAACACACAAAAACCCTCTATGTTTTTTAGCTGAAAGGAACTAAGTAGTGATTTGGAGGAGTATTTCCAATGTTGGTCTAGATACAATGTCAACAAGGAAAAGCAAACCTTCATTTTAATCTCCAACATACCAGGAGTTTTCACTCTGTTGAGGAATATTAAATATGGTCAAAAAGGGCAGATTCTGTATTTCAATTCATATGAACATAAATTGAGATGATAACATACCAGGCCAGACCCATGCTTCTTTCAGTCTAACATCTGTTTCTGACAGTCCAAAGGGATATTTTGTGAGAGAGAGCAATTGTCCTTGATAGTGTTTACCTCAGAAGGTCATCAGACAAGGGCTACTCTGGAGGAAAAATGAATCATTTTGTCCACTTCACAAAACTATATATGTCTCTTCTATTCAAACACTAATTTCCATAGAATTTTCAATTCAAGTCATTTTAATAGATTTAATTTTTTAAGTACCTACAGCTTGCTAGTTAGGACTAACAGGGGAAATCAAGTCAAAGAAGCCCATCCCTGTTGTCACAGATACTTAGAATTGATTGGGAGGAGGAATAAGGAAACAAGTATGTAGCAAGCATTTACTTTATATGCTGGGTATGGTGCCAAGTGTTGGGAATACAAAACAAGTGAAGAAGACCAACAATAACAATAAGACAAGAACACGAAAAATAGTTTCTAACCTCTAGGATAGACAAAAGGGAGCTGAAAAGTTGAGGACAGGGCAAACAGTGATTCACATAGGGGCACATTGTCAAAGTTGGAAGCAGAGCTATGAGGGATTGAAGCATGGGTCCCAATATGGAAACCAAACCCATGCAAGGAGCTCACCAATGGGAGAAGGGAACCAGCCTGACAAAAGGAGGTATCAGGGTGCAACAAGTTTCAAGGTGAAAGATGGCAGCTGAGACAGCATAATAGCAAAATCTGGCAAGTCAGGAGCAGAGCCTAGAGAAGAATAAAGGGGAGTAAGACAAGTGAATGGTCTATACAAAACATAATATAGTTAAGTGCAAAAAGCTTTTGCAATAATCTAGAATTCACAGTGCTATAAATTTTATCCCGTATGTGTAAAATCCAGAGATAAACTTCAAATTCTGCTTTCACAAATAATTTCAAACTTCTTCTCTACCAATATTTGATCAAAACTGCTGACAAGTTCAAAACAATTCTCAATCATCTACAATCCCTTTCTGCACCTACAGTTGCAAGAAAGAGAAGAGTGGGTGTTAAGAATCAAACAGTTCTCACACTGTCTGCAAACAAATTCTAACAGTTGGTATTCTTCGTGGGCAATCTTTGTCCAACAACCAAAGAATGGATGCACTACTGGATAAAGTCACATATAAGTGGATATATGCCTACTGTTCTGTGTGTTTGCCAGTTGGGAGCCAGAAAACTTGGTTTCCAAGTTTTTCCTCTCACTTATAACAATGACAATTTACATTTACAAAGCATTTTGCAAAGTATTGTATAAAGTTGTCCACTTTGATACAATAACTATCTGAGAGAGATACTATTATTATTTTCACTTTACAAATAAGGAAACTACTCCTCAAAGAGGTCAAGTGGGTCATGTAGCTAGTGTCTGCGATGGAATATAAGTGCTGATTATCCCTAACTGGATAGAATTCTGCATACTACATGGAGCTGCCTGACCTACTGATGTGTCTGAATATAACCAAGTTGCCAAGCCCCTCTGTTTCTCATTCTCCTCCTCCATAAAATGAAGAGATTGGACTAGATGAATCCCCAGATCCCATTTAATTCCAATGTTTTATGCAATTTTTTTTTAAAGAGAAAAGAAAATAAGCCTCTTCTCCCTGGCTCACCAGGACCCACCACAGTGGGAAAGATAGCTATCCCCAGAATGATTGAGAAGAGAATTTAAATGCAATCTGCTATCTGATACTGTCATTGTTGAGGTAATGAGTGGAAACATTGGCTTCCCCATTTTTTTCCCTTCTTAGATAAATCTAAGATTGGGAATGGGAAGAAAGGAAAGTATTAGCTCTACAGAGGCCTTCTAACTGTCTCTTTCTGAGGTCTTCAGCTTGAGTTTATAAACAGCAATGTGTTTGAGCCTATAAATTCTGTTCTGTTCTTCAAAGACTTTCCCAGAAAAAGGAGAAAACAAGAGGGAATAAAAGGAGGCAGAGAAGTAAATATTTGACAGTAGAATTTAAGCTGCAACACAGGGTGCTTTTGCCCTTTAAGAAACTTTGATTCACTATAAGATTTGAAGATTTGTTGAAGAAAATATGGAAAAGTTTGAGTTCTTGGGAAAGCAAGAAAAGACACATTTCTTTTTTTCTTTTTGGAGGGGGGAAGGCAAGGCAATTTGGGATTAAGAAACTTGCCCAAGGTCACATAGCTAGTAAGTGTGTCAGGTGCCTGAGGCCGTATTTGAATTCAGGTCCTCCTGACTCCAGGGCCTATGCTCTATTCTCTGCACCACCTAGCTGCCCTTAGGACACATCATAAGAGCCAATCCTGTAAGATTTTTTCTTGTTTGAGTGATTTTTTTTCCTGGGAGCAAGGATGTATGTGAGGGAGCCAACTCATAGGCTCATGAGGATTGATGGTTAAATTTTCAGTATGAATATTTATACATCAAAAATCAGCAAATGTTACAGATCAGGGCTTGATTTATTGTCCTGTTGATTATCATGCTAGCATTAAGAAAGTGATAGAGAAAATATTAACAATGAAGATTAAAAGTATGACAAAGAGCCAGATATTAAACATTTACAATCACAGCACTATCTGATGGGAGAAAAAACCATAACATTTATCCAACTCATATATCAGCGTGTGTATACCTAAGGACAACAATCCAAGGATAGCTCTCTAAAGAGAGTTGCCCTCTTATTGAAAGGGGAAATCTTTGTTTTCACAAGGATAAATGTCATTTACAATACAGTTACCTGACCTTTGTACATTGCCTGCCTTCATTCTTTTTGCCAACAGGGCCATAACCCTGGGGATATAGAGCCAGGTTAAATAATACTCTATGCAGTATCTGAGGATCATGGATTGAGAGTTGTAAGGAGCCTTTAAGATCACCTGGTTCAACTACTTCATTTTATAATACAGGAAGCTGAGGACAAAAAAAAAAAAAAAAAGGAAAATGATTTACCCAGGGCCACAATGGTATTAAGTAGCAGAACCAGGATTTGAACAGAACAAGTCATTTGACTCCAGGTCCAGTATTCTTTTCCCCTTAACTTTTTTTTTTAATGAGTAAAATAGGTAAAATAAAATGTTTAAAACAAATTATCAAGGTCAGATCTGAAGGATAAAAGGAGTATTGTCACAAAAAAAAAAATGAAGGGGAGATGGGAGGACTTGGGGAAGTGGAAATGAGGAGCACTGTTCCCTGGCAGCCCGAATTGCCTTGGTGATGGGGTGGGTTATGTGGTAATCATATGTGTATGAGCCCCTCAGTTGTTTTGCTTTGAAGTGTCAACTGGTGGTGTCACCTCCTCCACCCAACTGGGGCTCTCTGAGTCACTAAAAATCTATAGCTTACTGATCCTAGAAGCATTGGTGGGGATGTAGTGAATGGCACTGTCAGGACTGAAGGTCTCTACTTTTTTGAAACATACTAATGGAGAAAACTAATTCACAAGTCACATTTCTATGGAAGTGCCATGCTTATTCTTAGTGAGAAGGGATGCTTTTGTTGAACTGAATGAGGAAACCTGGGTTTTGTGGCTAGGGAGCTCTGGCATTCTGTGTTACATTCCAAGCTGAGCTATCATTGATGTCAAGGTCAGTACCAGGGACCACTCATCTGTGTGACTTGCCCCACCTCATTTGACCTCTCTGAGTCTCAGTTTCTGCATCTGTAAAATGAAGGAAATGGACTGGTTTATGTCCAAATTCCATTCTAGCTCTAAATTCTACTATCTTACTGTATGACTCTTGGACTTCCATTTCACCTGCAAAATGGACTCGTAATAATACCTTATCCTACATACCCGGAAGAGTTGCTGAAAGGTTCTTCAGTCTAGAGCAGCGTGAGACCTTAGAAATCAGGTAATCCTATCTCCTCATTTCACAGATGAAGAAACTACATCTTGCAGTGCCTTGCCCAAGGTCACATAGGTAATGTTACTATCAATGGCAGACCAAGGGCATTCGAAGTCATTTAGCAAATCCAGGTTCAGCATTCCAAATTCAGAGCTCTTTCCACAGCGCCACACGAATGTGATAAAGTGTTTGAAATCGCTGTGTAATCTGTAAACCTTGATACCTATGTAAAGGATTTTTATGTCCCTCATCTGTAAAATAGAGAAGAAAGCACTGAACTGCTGCTCGGTACCGAGACTACAAACCTTAATTCGGTAATGTCTGTCAACAAGTTGCAAAATTCCAAGCCATCCTTATTGTCTGCACTAATATCCATGGATACGTGACTCTCTTCCCCTCTTCCCCAGACTGCCTAAAACACCAGATTCCCCTGTGTATGATCTCTTGGCTATGCGAGCAGTTGGGGTGGCGTGTAAAATACACTGATGATACTGGAGCTTTACAGAAATATTCCTGGCCATGAAAGTTTTAACTGTCGACCGCATGTAAGTACAAGAGGAAGAAGCTTTGGGGATGAAAGAGCAAATAAACAGCCCCTTAGTTTGGCGCAACTGCAACCGAACTGGTCTGTGGAAATGCGAAAGAAAGGGGGAAGAGGGAGGAGCCGAGCAATTGAAGTGACAGACAGCCCAAGAGGAAGCCAGCCAATCGGAGCTCCCTTTGGCATGGACCAATCGCTGCTTGACTTGCCATGCAAATCTGCCCCGCAGTGAAGCCGGCAGATAAAGGGGCTGGGCGTAGTAGGGGAGGGGTTGCCGGGGAAGTGGTTTGCTGTCTATGACACTCCTGGATGCCTTTCAGGAAGCTGCAGCACAGGGTGGAATTCTTCGCTGAGTAGCTGTGGGAATGATTTGCGGCCAGGGAGAGCAGATGTAGCAAGCGTCTAGTGTCACATTCACGAGTATACATCAGGCTGCATATGGTGCCCGCACACCCGGGTATACAGATTATGCGTATGCTGCCTGTGCACCTGCCCTGTGCGTGCCTCTGGGGGAAGGTGCTCCTTGGGCATTTATTTGCTCCGGCCTACCTTCCCCAGCTTGGGAGGGCTTGTAAGAAGTTTAACCAAGCTGGAGCTGAGAAGATTAAGTGCCTGGAGCGTCTGGGCTAGAATAAAAAGGACAGGGGATTTCGGGGCCAGAGAGTTGGGAGCCACAGATTCCCACTCCACTAGTTCAAGCCAGAAGGGCATTTTTGAAAGACTGGGATGACAAAGAAGAGTGACCCTGAAATAACTACAATGCTTGGGGCGATGCTCACTGAGTGAGTGACTGAGGGGTGAGAACAGATGGTTTGTTGATGACAGGAATGCAAGCATTTAGGAAAGCAAGGAAGAAACTCAGAATGGGGACCATATGCTCCCCCAACTCAGGAGGGACAAAGACCGTGGAAGTCTGCAATGCTGACTGGATGGGCTCGCTCCCCCCTCGCCTCAGCACATTCCCCCTTTCCAATCTGGCTATCCCAGGTATTCTTCTGATTTCCTACTTATTCCTAGGATGTATCTTTGCCTTCACAATATTTGGGGGTTTGGCTATATGTTCTATCATGTAAAGGAGGGGAAAACAACTTAATTGCCGGAATTTAACCTTATGTTTTGTTTTTGGATTTTTTGCTTTTTGGAGGGCAATTGGGGTTAAGTAACTTGCCCAAGGTTACACGGCTAGTTTTCTTTTTGTTTGTTTTGTTTTTTGGGGTTTGGGTTTTTTTTTTGTTTTTTTTTTTTTTTGGTGTGTGTGTGTGGGTTTTAAGTGTCTGAGGCCAGAACCGAACTCGGGTCCTCCTGACACCGGGGCGGCTCTTTACTCACTGTGCCACCTAGCTGTCCCCAACCTTATGTTTTTAAAGCCCAAATTTAGCAATGGAATAGTTCTTTTGGAGAGAGATTTTTGATCTCTCAGGTGAGGAAGGGGGAAAAAAACTGACAACAAACTCGCTTTCTGTTGGTTTGACACTATAATTTTAAGACTCAGTTATGCTTGTTGTGCAGTTGGAGGTGATAGTTGGGAGTGGGAAGGGGTCTGCTTACTTGTTTCTTTAAAAGAAAAAAGGTGGCTGGTGAGCATCTCATTTGAAAACTCCCAAACGGTGTGAAGTCTGGTACTTAGAAATGTTTCCTTTTAAATTGGTTGTTTCTGTGACAAGCAAACAATAAATAGCTCCACATCGGAGAACAGATGCAGAGTTGGGAACTGATATGGAGCACATCTGTTTCACTTGTTGGAAAAGACAGAAATAGAGAATGTAAGCACTCATCACAAACAGACACAAGCAGTCATCAGATGTGATGAGCTAGTGTTATTTCAGGCACAGTCTCTAACCTGGAACTCTGGGTAAGCTTGAACTGGGATGTTGGAGAATTTTTGTTTTAGCCACAATCACTCTGCTGAGGGGCCTTGTACTCAGACTTTAGTCTCATCAAAGTGTGTAAGAAAAAGGGGCTTCCTGGGTTTTTTTACCTTCAAGTCAGTGAGAATATTCATTCTAAAGTGAGGCTATCTAGAATGAGATAAACTTCTGAAAAACAGAGCTGGGCAAATTCCTATGATACCCTTCCACTGAGCATTGTTTCTAAGGTCAGGGACAAGATCTTCACTATTATTTGATTTGAAAAAAAAAAATACACATGTACTATAGTCGACACCCCTCGCCCCCACACACACATACACGGGCCATCATGCAAATGTCCAACTGCCCCCTGAGTAGCCTCACCTCAGAGCCAACTGGACAGAGCGTCCTCAGTCAACCCCGAATTTGAATATCTTCCTTTGCTGTTCAAAGTTGGGGAGCTGCCTTCATCTTCTCACCTTCTTCCCTGTTCACAGGACTTACTTAATAGTGAGGCCACAGCCTCTCCTGCTCTTGGGTGAGAGGAGGGATGTATTGCCTGGTTTGGAAAAAAAAAGATACACATACGTACACACATATACATATATATGTATATATACACACATATGCATATATAGTTTTATATATATATATAGTTTTATGTGCTTGTAATTTACAAACTATTGATTTTAGCTACTTAGAAAATGCCTGGTGTTCATACTTTAGAATTGTTTTAAAATGTTGGAGTGGAGAGTGTGGAACTTGGTTTAAGGAAAACCTTTGATCCTTGCTATAATACTTGCTAGCTGTGTAATCATGGGCTATACCTATCTGAGCCTCGGATTCCTCATCTATATAATGGCCTACCTAGTAATAGTACCTATTTCACAAAATTTCAGGATAGAGCCTTAGAGTCAGGATGAGGAAGACCTGAGTTCAAATCCTACCTCAAACATGTAATAGTTGTGTGATCTTGTGCAAGTCTCTTTTGGCCTCAGTTTCCTCATCTGTAAAATGGGGCTCATAATAGTATCAAGCTCAGAGGACTGATATGAGGATCAAATGAAATAATATATGTAAAGCACTTTATTAACCTCAAAGTATTATATATAAATAATAGCCATTGTTGTTATAATGTATTGGCAATGCTTTCTAGACCTTAAAGTGCTTTATGTGGATGTTTGTTATTATTACAAGTGTTATTATATTTAATTACAATTTACAGAGTCAACACAAGATCATCTCTGTCACATCCAGTATTAGTCATTACCCCAGAAAGCATTATTATAGGAGAGTTGCTACACGGTTTGGTATGGCTAGCATATGATTGTCATTTGGAAAGGAATCTTAGGCAGGGCCTGCATAGCTCTACCATTCAGGGTATGTAAACAGGTTGTTGTTTTTTCCTGTCTTATATTTTGGTCTGACCTGAGATCAGCACCATAACTGTTGGTATAGCCCTGCAGCTCACCAGCTAAAGCAGTATGGTCAAGCTACATTGGAGAGCAATCAAGCTTTCGGCAGGAATCTTTCAGAATAATTTCATTTTTGCCCTTTACAAGGAGAAGGGAGGGAGAATGACTTGCTGCTGCTGGTAATTCTGCCTAATGTCCTTGACATCATGGGAATTTACCCATCTTGTTTTGTGGAGACAAGGAAATCTTGTTAAGAAGTCAGGTTAGGGCTAATCCCCACTTCTAGGACCTTGTTCATCACCAGAATCTGTATGGTCATAAATTAAGTCACTGTCACTGTCCTGCAAGATTACCTTCCTAAAGGTGAACCAATAAAATGGATTCAGGTTGATCAATCATCCCAGAGAGGCAAGGCGGTTCCTAGTAGAGTCTGTTATTTATTATTTTACTTCTCCAAAGTAGCTCAAAATACAGTGCCCCCTAGAAAAGGGCTAGGCAGTAATGGCCCTGTTCTATTAATTCTTTCTGAAATTTCATCTTACTAGCTAATTATTGAGAGACAGAAGACCTCCAGGGGGAACAGAATAAAGGAATCTTAAAAGAGTTAACACTCTCCCAGATAGGTAGCATGGAGGCGGTGAAAAAGATCTCTACACAAAACTTCCTCTCATTAATTATACTTTCTGAATGAATTAGATTTTTTATGTGGGGGAAGGGAGAAAAGAAAGAAGGAAGGGGAAGTAAGAGAGGAGAAGAAAAGAAGAGGGATAAATAGAAAGGAGGAGAAGAGAGAGAAAGAAGAGAAATGGGAGAGAGAGAGAGAGAGACAGAGAGAGAGAGATGTCATTTTTATCCTTGGGACAATGTGCCTCTGTTTAGAGTTGGTACAAAATTGTGCTATAATTTTAAACTCAGTGATTGAATCTCATGTTTTGTTTTGTTTTCTATGCTAATCTGTCATTTAGAATTTGACTGACATCTGCAAAGAAGGATCAGATCTGTCAGGCTGAGGGAAGGAAGAGGAAAGGATTCAAGAGGTTCAGGCAGTAACAGGTTGAGATGGGCTATATCTACTCCGAGGCTTGAATGCACCTGCTCTATCTGCCTAAGACCATGATATGTGTGAACACATGTGCATAAATCCTCTTAACAAAGCCTTATCATGTTATGTCACTTCTACAACTGTTGAGGACACCTGTTAATGACTACTGTCACTAAAAGGCATAAAAATGCTTAAGGAAAGCATCTCTTCAATATTACACAACAGCAAATAATCACAATGCAATACCTTAAGCCTAAAAGAATCAGAAGTAACAAAGATTAGATTTAAAAAAATTAAAACACAAAAATGCTTTTTAAACTTCTAGGCATTATTTTAAATAACTGTAGAGAAGAGCATGACATTTGCTGTTGTTCCATGGGTTTAGGAAAGGGCTTTTTTCATGTAATATGCACTGCTTTTCACCTACCCCTTCAATAGCGAATTTTTTTTTAACAGTGTGTTCCTTAGGGTTCTTTCTCTCTTTGTTAATTTGATAAACTGTGCTTTTCTCTTTCATTAGGAGATAAAATCTGGGGAGTAGTGGACAGATCATTGGACTAAGTCAAACACCTTAGTTTTTAATCCCAGTTTTGCCTCCAATTAACTACCGGAGTATGAATTTCACTACCCTGACTCTCACTTTCCTCATTTTGAGTCAACAATTTAATGCAAAAAAATAATTAATTGCCTATGGTGTTTTGTTCATTTTTTCAGTCATGTCTGACCTTTCATGACCCCATTTGGGGTTTTCTTGACAAAGATGTTGGAATAGTTTGCCATTTCTTTCTCCAATAGTGTGCAAGGTATTGCTGCTAAAAAACAAAACTAAACCAAAAACCAGTCCCTGCCCTCAAGAAACTTGCACTTTAGCATTCTACTGGTGAGATATAACATATACACATAAGTCAATGCAAGATAATTTAAGGAGAGGAAGGATACCAGCTGCTAGTAGGAGTTGGAGACTTCTTATAGGAGGTGGTGTCTTCACTAAGTCTCTAAGGAAGCTAAGAATTCCAAGAGAAGGCAGTAAAAAGGGAATACATGTTAGGAATGGGGAGTGAGTCTGTGCAAAGTGAGAGAGAAGAACAAGTATTCTGAGCTCAGGGAACAGCAAAAGAGGCCGATTTGGCCAGACCTCAGAGTGCACAGAGACAGTATGGTATAAGCAACAGATAAATGGATCTGAAGTCAGGATAAACTCAGTCTGAATCCCTCCTAAGATAGAAGAACAAGCCACTTATGCTCTCTGGACCCTCATTTTCCTCATCTGCAGGTATGAATGATGGTAGCACCTGCTTCCCAGGGTTTGTGGGGAGGGTCAAATGAAAAAATATAGAGGCAACTAGGTGGCTCAGTGGATAGAGCACCAGCTCTGGAGTCAGAAGGACCTGAGTTCAAATTTGGCCTCAGACACTTACTAACTTCGTGACCCTGGGCAAGTCACTTAACCACAACTGCCTCCCCAAAAATTGTATAAAATGTTTTGAAAACCCTAAAGCATAAAATTTGTGTGATGAAAGGGAGCAATGTGAAATTAGTTTAAAAAGATGAGTTTGAGGCAGATTATGATGGGTTCTAAGTACCAATATTTAAATAAGTATATAAATTTATAAATAAATATATAAATAAAGTATATAAATTAAAATAAGCATATATTTTATTCTAGAGACTGTACGGGGTCAATGACAATTTTTAAACAGAGGAATGACATTTTTGGAAGGTTATTCTGTCAGCTGTTTGGACAATGAATTGGAAAGGAGAGAAAATTTAAACAGAAGGACTAACTAGGAGGCTAACATAATATCCCAGGCAAGAGGTGTCAAGGGTCTAAACTGAATGAGGATTAGGTGATGAGAGAAATTATTATTTTGCTATTATATTAATGATCAATTGTTAAATTGGTACCCAGGCTTTTCTCCTCTGTTTCTTCACTGAGGCCCAGTTCCTGTGGAAGGCCACCCTCTGAATGACATGACTTATTGAGATTAGCCCTAATGCTCAGGGAACATGGTCTTTGATCTTGGACCAGACTCCACCCAACTAGGAGACCTTCTGTTCAGAATGTAAACAGAGTCCAATCTGTTTTTGTACCCCTCCATTAGAGTTTAGGGTGACCATCTCCTGATGGAGAAAACCAGAGTGGTCTGAGTAGAGATGAATTCCCATGTCTAGATTGCTGGAGACAAATGAGTCTCATGATTAAGGACTCCTAACCCACTTCCTAATTAAATGTCTACAAATCAGAATTGATTTTCAGTTGTCAGGGGAATTGCCTTTCAAGGAATATTTAAAGCTTTCAGGATTTCCATGTCTTTTGTCTTTAGCTGCTGAGAGAAACCATTGATCATCAGTTTATTGATTATTAGCTATCCTAATTAATAAATTGATTCTTAATTAGCTTGGATAATTAAAAACCTCTTGGGTTTTTCATTCATCACAGTGTGTAGTAGAGAAAACAGAAGAAATGCAAGAGATGTTATAGAACTGAGATATTAGTGGTGATATGGTGGCGAAAACAACATAGCATTGTAGAAATATCCTATTGATTTAGAATCAGAAAAGTCAGGTTCAAATCCTAGTTCTGCTATTTTCTACCTACGTGACTTTGGGCAAGTCACTGACCTCTCTGGGCCTAATTCTTCTCTTCTCTAAAATGAAGAGATTGACTTGATGGTTTCTGAAGTCTCTTCCTACTGCAGATCTATGATGCTATGATTGGGTATGGATGTGAAGGAGAATGAAGAGTCAAGGATCATTCCCAGGTTGTGAGCTTGGATTCATCTTAAAATGAACTGGATAAGCTCTAGAATCCCTACCAGAATTAACATTCTTTATATACAATTTTTATTCCAGCATCACAATGTAGTAGGTAGGGACAAGGATGGAAGGATGGAGATATGCTGATAAATATTTAACAACCAGCTTTTGGCTTGGGGGCAGGGGTGTACATATGACACAATTTTAAATTTAATCTATATTATTAACATTTTCCCAATGCTTCATTAAGTCTAGAAAATCAATAAAATGATAAAGCAAACCCTGATTTTGTAGGCTTTTGCTGACTTCTAAGGTAAAAATGCTCACACTGAATATTTAACAATGGGCTCTCACAAGCCAGTAGGAGCTGACTCTAGAATATTCCTGAATAGGACCATTCTAAAAGTCTATAAGAAATTTCTTAATTTTCTCTTGCAAATGAGAAATTTCGTAAAAGCTTCAAAGGATGACGAAATGAGAAAAAAGTGCCGCATTTGTAATCTGAAGCTTCAATACTAACTTTGATACTTTGTGTCACTTGGGTGACCATGGGGAAGTCATTTAATATCTTTGTGCCAGTTTCCTCACCTGTGAAATGAAAGATATGCACTAAATGCTATATAATAATGATAATAATAGCTAGCATTTATATAGTGCTCTAAGGTTCTCAAAGAACTCTGTGACTATTACCTCATTGGATCCTCACAAAAATTCTGGGAGATATATGATATTTTTATTCTTATTTTACAGATGAGGAAACCAAGGCAGGCAGGAATTAGGTGTCTTGCCCAGGATAATTAATACCTGTCTGAGGCAGCATTTGAATTCAGGTGTTCTGCTTCCAAGTCTTAGGTTCTGTCATACCACCTAGCAGCCAAACCTAAACCTTCTTCTCTGTTTTGTTAATTGTAACCAGAGAGCAGATATAGAAGTCATATTCCTATATAAACTGTGGTCTTTAAGGTCACTTATGTGATTCACTTATTCTGTCTACAATCATTTTGCCTATTGAGTCATCACTTTCTACTATAAAGAGAGCTCTGTTGTTCATTTGTGTTTCACTCTGTGACTCCATTTGGGGTTCTCTTGACAAAAATACTGGAGTAGTTTACCTTTTCCTTCTCCAGCTCATTTTACAGATGAGGAAACTGAGGCAAACAGGGTTATGTGACTTACCCAGGGTCACAATCTGGTAAGTGTCTGAGGCCATATTTGAACTCAGGAAGATGAGCCTAGGCCCAGCTTCTATCCATTGTGCCACCTAGCTGCCCAAAGAGAGTTATGCTCAGTAAATATACTATTCCTTTCTTCTCTCTTCATTCACTCTATACAACTTCAAGTTTTAGTCAAACCAAATATTATTTATGTTCCTTTCTTATTTACTCAACCCAGTATCTCTGTCACTATGCTAGATGTATCATACTAGCCATTGTACAGATGAGGACACTGAGTCACCAAGAATCACATTATCAAAATAAGCTAGTGTTTACTAGACACATAAGAGACAGAAATAGACTTCTTAGGAGAAACCAGGACTGCTAGTGCCGCTTTCTTTTTTAACACTAATCCCTTCTCAAATTTGGCTCCTTCCTTCGCTCCTCAAAGTTGAGCTTCTCATCTTCCCTGTCAGGCCTCTGTCATGCCCAGTTCTCATTTCATATTGCCCTCACCTCATCCATTGGCCTTGCCAGTAATCTAACCCATCCCATTACTTAATTTTCTTTTCCTATAATTTTCTTCCTTCCAGGTCCTTCCGGGAAACCTTTTCATTCCCAGAGCATTTTCTTTTATCCTTTGGCAGAAGATCAGTCCATTCTGTTCCTTCCTATCTTTGCTTTTCCTTATAAAACACTTGTTGTTTGTCCTTCGCTTTCGAGGAGGACCATGACATCAGGAAGGTGATGCCATGACTTGCAAATGAGTGAGGGAGGACTGTGCAAGGTCAGCAGTCTCATTTTCTCCTTTGGAGTCATCTGGGTCCATTGGCCAGATATAAATCAGGATGACTGGAGATGGCCCCAGATGCAGGGGGAGACCTTGGTCTTTTTAAGTTGAGATCTGAAACACTTATTACCTGGAGAATTAGAACAGCAATGACAAAAACAGCAACACAACAATAGCTTATATTGACATAGCCCTTTACCATTTTCAAAGCCTTTTCCTATATATTATTCCATTTGATCCTTACAATCTCATGTTGCAGATTGACAAATCTAGCCTGAGATATTAACAAAGTTATTCATCAAAGTAAGTTAGTAACAGCAATAAAATCAGAACCCAGCTTCTTGAATACTTAGTCTGGTATTCTTCCTTCAATTATATCCTCTCTCCTCACTCTGTACTCCCATGTTTACTTCTAACTCGGAAAGCACATATACACTGTAAAAATGGGGGAAGAAGGAGTGGAGGTATATGAGAATGGAACCCTGACTGAATCCTACTTTGATGTAGAGCTAGAAGGAACCTTTAAAGTTGTAGAGTTAATGAGGCCTAAAGTGATTTGCCCCAACTCACACAACTGATCAGTGAATGAAGCAGGATTCAAATCCAGGTCTCACAAATTCCAAGTCTATATACTACACCAGAGCTGATTCTTGGAGGTTCAATGAGGATGATTTCTGGGCCAACCGAGGTAGAAAGCATTGTTTCTAGTTTGACTCTATCCTGAACCACTGTGTAGGCCTTGGAATAAATGGACCACAGCAATAATTCTATATCATATCATATCATATATCATATCACATCAAATCATATCACATCATATATCATATCATATCATATCATGTCATGTTTTGATGTTATATAAAATCATAGTATATTATATTATACTATATCATATATCATATTATATCAATCATGTATATTATACATGTTATATTATTTATTATTATAAAACACAAATGCTTTTTTAAGAACTGGATTATTGAGTAACACTAAAAATTGGTACAATATCATGTCTGTTATCGATTTGATCATACTCACACATTGGATTCCAGAAATGGGGTTTGACATAGAAATGTCAAAGGAGAGCTCTAAAATCACAGGAGCTAGTAGGGTTCTCAGAACTATCAAAGTGGTTTTCCTAAAACACATGTCTGACAATGTCACCCCCATATTTAATAAATTCCAGGGATTCTATATCACTTCCAGGCTCAAATACTAAATCCTCTGTCATCCAAAGCCCTTCATAATCTATCCCCCCTCCCCATACCTTACAGTATTCTTACATCTTACCACTCCCCACATTCCTACATTCACATTGACCCTGGCCTCCTTGCTGTTCCACAAACAAGACAGTCCATCTCTAGGCTCCAGACATTTTCTTTTTTTCCCCCTCCACTTAACAGTATTTTATTTTTTCCAATTACATGTAAAAATAGTTTTCATAAGATTTTGAGTTCCCAATTTTTTTCTCCCTTTCTCCTTCCTTTCCTCCCTCTCCAAGCAATCTGATATAGGCTATACATGTACAATCATGTTTAAACATATTTCCACATTAGTCATGTTGTAAAAGAAGAAACAGAGCAAAAGGGAAAAACCACAAGAAAAAAACTCAAAATGTGAAAATAATGTACTTTGATCTGCATTCAGATTCCATAGTTCATTCTCTGGATGTGGATAGGATTTTCCATCATGAGTCTTTTGGCTCATTTGTTGTATTTCTGAGAAGAGCTAAGTCTGTCATAGTTGATCATTGAACAATGTGGTTGTTACTGTGTACAATGTTCTACTGGTTCTGGTCACTTAACTTTGTGTCAGTTTGTGTAAGTCTTTCCAAGGTTTTTTGAAATTAGTCTGCTTATCATTTTTTGTAGTCCAGTAGTATTCCACTACAATCATATACTATAATTTAAATATCCTTTCAGTTGCCAATTCTTGACCACTACAAAAAGAGCTGCTACAAATATTTTTATTCAATTAGGTCCTTCCCCTCCTTCCCTTTAAAAAAAAATCTTTGGGAAATAGCCCTAGTAGAGGTATTGCTGAATTAAAGAATATGCAAAATTTTATAGCCCTTTGGGCTATATGCTCTCCAGAGTGGTTGTATTAATTCACAACTCTACCAACAATGCATTAGTGTTCCAATTGTCCCACATTTTCTCCAACATTTACCATTTTCCTTTTCTATTCTTATTAGCCAGTCTGCTAAATGTGTAAGGTAATACCTCAGAGTTGTTTTAATTTGCATTCCTCTAATCAATAGTGATTTAGAGCATTTTTTTCACATGACTATAAATAGCTTTAATTTCTTCATCTGAAAACTTCCTGTTCATATCTTTGACCATTTATGAATTGGGGAATGACTTGTATTCTTATAAATTTGATTCAGTTCTCTATATATTTGAGAAATGAGGCCTTATCAGAAACAACTAACTGTAAAAATTCTAATCGTAGTTGCCTTGTGCATTATGCAAAACCTTGTAATTGAATGTAATCAAAACTACTCATTTTGCATTTTACAATGTTCTTTTTCTTTTTTTTTGGTCATAAATTCTTCCCTTCTCCATAGATTTGACAGATAAATTATTCTTTGATCTCCTAGTTTGCTTATGGTACCAATATTTATATCTAAATCACATACCCATTTTGACCTTATCTTGGTATATGTTGGTCTGTCCCTAATTTTTGCCATACTATTTTCTAGTTCTTGCAGCAGTTGTTGTCAAATAGTAATTCTTACCCCCAGAAACTAGAGTCTTTGGGTTTATCAAATAGTAGATTACTATAGTCATTGACTATTGTGTCTTGCTTGTGTACCTAACCTATTCCACTGATCCACCACTCTTTTCGTCAGTATCAAATAGTTTTGATAATTGCCCCTTTATAATAGTTTTAGATCTCTTACAGCTAGACCACCTTCCTTTGTATTTTTTCCTCATTAATTCCCTTGATATTCTTGACTTTTTGTTCCCCCAGATGAATTTTGTTATTATTTTTTCTAGCTCTATAAAATATTTTTTGGTAGTTTGATTGCATGGCAACTGAATAAGTAAATTAATTTAGGTAAAATTGTCATTTTTGTTATAGTGGCTCAGGTCACTCATGAGCCATTGATATTTTTCCAATTGTTTAGCTCTGACTTTATTTGTGTGAAAAGTGTTTTATAGTTGTGTTCATATAGTTTCTGGGTTTATCTTGGCAAGTAGACTCACATATTTTGTATTGTCTACAGTTATTTTAAATGAAATTTCTCTTTCTATTTCTTGCTGCTGGGAGTTGTTGGTAATATATACAAATGTTGATAATTTATATGGGTTTATTTTACATCCTGCAACTTTGCTAAAGTTGTTAATTATTTCAAGTAGTTTTTATTTGATTCTCTAAGATTCTTTAACTATACCATCATATCATCTGCAGACAGTGATAGTTTTGTTTCCTTGTTGCCTGTTCCAATTCCATCGATTTCTTTTTCTTCTTATTCCTAAAGCTAACATTCCTAGTACAATATGGAATAATAGTGGTGATAATGGCCATCCTTGTTTCATCCCTGATCTTACTGGGAATGCTTCTAGCTTATCCCCATTATGGATAATGCTTACTGATGCTTTTAGCAGACATTTTCCCTATATATCCCCCATACCTGGAATACTCTACCTCTTCACCCCCACTTCCTGATTTCCTTGAATTCCTTTAAATCTCAAGGAAAATCCCACTTTCTACAGAAAATCTTTTTCAGTCCTTCTGAATTCTACTGCCTTTCCTCCACTGACTATTTCCTATTGATCCTAGTTGTTTTCATTACATTGTGAGCTCCCCAAGAACAGGGACAGTTTCTCACGTTCCTTTGTTTCTCTAGCATTCAGCACAGTTTCTGGAGCACAGTAAGTGCCTGTGGTACCAGTCATATGCTTATAGATTGACTGATTCTGTCCAAGGTTGCACAGATAGTAAGTGCCAGAGGAAGGATGGTTATCTGAGTCTAATACACCTTTCTTTCTATAGTACCATGCCACTGCCTTCAAGGTCAGTAGGGTGGGTGGACAGTTTCTCAACACATTAGCTGAATTATCAAAGGAAAAGGAATGAGTAGAATTAGAAGCTCAAATGGTTCCAGAGAGAAATAAGCAGAGAAGCTTTCAGCTACAATGCTGGAGAAAAGAGATAAGAAATACATAACAATTTGTTCCCCCTACATCAGTATGTGCTGTGGGGAGAGAATAGGGAAAGAGAGAAAGCTTGACATGAATCCCAGAAGGTTAGGTAGACTTTGAGCTTATAAAATGTCTGACAGCCTTACCACTGTCCCACAGGCGGAGTATTTTTTAAAATGTATTTTATTTTTAATTTACAGGGTAAAACAAGCATTTCCATAATATAGCACAATAAAAAGATGATTACACACGAAACTGCAAATTTACTATGTACAGCTTGCTATTCTTTTCAAATATGCAATAAAATTATCATGTAAATTTCTTTTTTTTCCCCTTTTTTTCTTATCCAGCCTGAGCTCAATGATCTTAAATAAACATGGAAAGGACTTGCAAAGTGTATTTTTAAAGTTTTTGGTTTGGGTTTTGTTTGTTAGAGGTTAACTCCATGTGTAAGTATGCAGACAAATGTGTATGTGAATTTTCTGTTTAAATGTACTGACCCAGTAGTGTTAGGAGTTAATTTGGAATAAAAAATAGTTACTCTATCAAACTGTCAAGGATAAAACATGTTTTATGTGAGGGACAAATATTATCAAGATTCTGACTAGAGGGGGAGAAGAGACAAGGAAGAACAAAACTTATGTAAGAAAAAAGTTTCAAAAATATAAAAATGTTAAATTATAGTCCTAAATTCTTTCAAGTTGGCAATTAAACCTAATAAAATAATATCTTATAAAATTTTAGTTGACATTTCTATCTGACCAGCATAGGGCAACAAATTTTAAGCACAAAAATAATTGTGAAGAGTCTCATGAATTTAGTAGCTATCTGTACATAAGAATGAGTTGAAGAACTTTTTATATGAAGAACTTTTCCCTGCACAGTAAAGCCAAGGCCATAAGAATTATGATTTCAGTTGAAAGGATAACTTGATAAAAGTCATTACAGTCATTTTTTTTTTGCCTTTTTGAGGGCAATTGGGGCTAAGTAGTTTGCCCAAGGTTACACAGCTAGTATTTTTGTGGGGGTGTTAAGTGTCTCAGGATGGAACTGAACTCGGGTCCTCCCAACTCCAGGGCCAGCGCTTTACTCACTGCGCCACCTAGCCGCCCCCATACAGTCATCATTTTTAAAACTACAGATTTGGTGCAAGTTATAATGGAATGGAAAAAACAATTATTGCCAACTCTCTATGACTGCAAGAAAACATGGATGCATCAAACCACTAATAATAATAGGGGTGCTAATGAAAACAAAAGAGATTTTACCTCAGACCCAGCAAACTGACATAGATGATATAATATAGTAATAGTCCATGCTAGTGGGGCTGAGGGAAGGTGAATTTGTCCAACCATTATAGAAAATAATTTGGAATTATGTAAGAATGTTATGTCCAGAAATGATTGTAATGTAAAAATAAAGGGCATCAGCATCTTATTTAATATATAGGAATAGAAACTAGGTTTTCAAATAATTCTAATTAGAGCTATTTCATAATTATTTGGGAATTCACATTTATATTTGCATATATTCATTTGCATATTGATAGGAATTAGAGTCTCACCTTTTTAAGGGTGGTATAACTTAAATTTCATGTTTTTCTCTGCTGTGGGTTGCTGAATGCATCCACCATGGACTGCAAAATTGCAGAATACCGGTATTCCATGTGAATGAGGTGCATAATAATTATGCCTTGTATTATAGGGTGCTTTAAGGTTTTTACAAAACATTTTGTGCTTAATATTTTATTTGGCCTTCACTGAAGCCCAGTGAGGTAGATACTACTATTATTCCTATTTTACAGATAAGGAAACCGAGTGAGAGAGGGCTTACCCAGAATCATGTAGCTAGGGAGAGTTTGAGATTGAATTCAAATTTAGATCTTCCTCAAACAGGTCCAATGCTCTCTGTCACCCAATCTACGTATGTCACTCTTCATGCAGACTGCAATAAACCTTCAGAAGGGGACTATTTATTCTGGCTTAGATCATATAGAAGAGTGAAATTATAATTTTCAATCTTTCTCTTTGGGTTGTGAGATCTCAATTAAATTCCTGCTTTTGATGCCTGCTAGCTGTGTGACCAGAGGAAGGTTCATTTTGCCTGCCTGGGTCTTACTTTTCTATAAATTGTTCATAATATTACCTGTAGTGTTTATCTCTCCGGGTTCTTATGGTGATTGAGTGAGATGATATATGTAAAACTTTCATTGTTACAACACTGTAAGATATGTAAAACTCTCTTCTTAACATACATGTCAAGTTACATTTTACCTTTTCTAGAATAGGTATTGTTTCATTGTTTATAATTGTAACTCTTGCATCTAGCACAGTCCTTGGCATATAGCAGGTGCCTAATAAATGTTTGTTGATGTATAATGGGTGTCATATTGCTTGCCTTCTCAATGGGTGGGGGAGGGGCTGGAGGTGGGAGAGAATTTGGATGGGAGAAAGTTTTGAAAAGGAATGTTAAATTAAATTAAATTAAAAAATAAATACTTGGTGATTGGTTTGCAACCCTGTGAAGTAAGCAACTCAAGTATTATTGTCCCCATTTAGCAAATGAGGAAACTGAGTTTCTGAGATGTTAATTTACATAGTAGATACATGTAGTGGGATTTGAACTTAAGTCTCAACTCCAAGTCTATCTCCCTAACCCCTGTACTACATTGCCCCCCGCCAGATAAGTGTTTCATAAACACTATATAAAATGTTCTACATGTTGACACCCAATTTCAAGAACAGCTTTTGTAGTTATTCTTATTTTTCTTTCCCTTGCTTGAATGACCATGTCTGTAATTTGTATTGTGTTGAAAGTTACATGCTGAGATAAGGCTAGGGGGTCCTCCAGCTGCCTGAGTGAATGTAACATTTAGAAGCGATAAGTCATGGGTGCCATGAGGTTCTAGTGTGACAGGGATAGCCATTTTCACTCACTCCCTGCTATAAATTCTTCACCAAGGAGAACCACCCCTGCTACCTCTTGGAGAGTTACTAGGGTTTTATATGGCTTGAAGTCCACCATACCTTACACAGTATATTCTCACAAAATCAGCATTCCTTCTCTCATCTCTGGAAATGCACCCCTAAGAATTCTTAGCATCCTTTAAGATTGACTACAGTTCTACATCCTGTGGGGAATCTTCCCTCATCTCCTTTGTTAATATTGTTCTTTCCCTCATCAAATTAGCTTACATATATCTCTCTTTGTTCGTGTTATATTATCCACCCTATTCCCACCCCCTACCACTAGACTACAATATAAACAAACTCCTTGAAGGTGGAGAATATCGTCCTTTCTAATTTTGGATCCCTAACCCCAAGCAGGATACCATGCATATAACAGATGCTTACTAAATGTTTGTTGAATTGAATTCAATTTATTTTTCTCTGTGGATATCATGGAAGATTGCCTCCAATCAGAGCACATTAGACACATGATCTGGGGATATCCCAATACCTATTCAGAAGAAACAGGATTCATTCAAAAGTGGAAGATGATAAAATGCTTTTTGCTTTTTATTAGTCTCTATTTTTCTGGCATGAATGGGTATCCTCCCTGCTGGGACAGTCTGTCACTTAAACAGTTGGCTTTTCTGTGGGCATTCAGCCCAATTATGTCTAAATGATGAGAAAATAGGTAAGAAAGTGGTGGAGGGAGTATAATTTTTTTTTTACTAGATCTTATCAGGGTAAGGAACTCTGAGAGAAAAATCTCCTCTACCACCAATGCAGAATAGTATTTTCTCTGCAACTTAGTCTCAGAGGATTGCCTAAAGCACTGAAAAGTGACTTGTCCAATCTCATGGTCAGAATGTGTCAGAAACAATACTTGAATCTAGGTTTTTCTGTTTCCACAACCAATGTTCTATCCACTATATTATTTGTTGTTGTTCAGTCATGTCCAACTCTGTGACCCCATTTGGGAATTTCTTGGCAACAGTACACCACTTCTTTCTCCAGTTCATTTTACAGATGAAGAAACTGAGGCAAGTAGGGTTAAATGACTTGACCAGAGTTACACAACTATAAGTGTCTGAGGCCAGATTTGAACTCAGGTCTTCCTTACTCCAAGCCCAGAGCTCTATCCACTGTGCTACCTTGCTGTTCATCCACCATTTTATAATGTCTCTCAATTATCTGCTTCCTCAAACCAGAACAAGAGCTAGAACTTGGTGGCATCCCTTTAGAGAGTCCTGCTTTCTCGTGGGAGTGGTGCAAAATGAGGACTAAATGTCTCAGAAAATAGCCCAAGAATCCCAAGACTAGGGAATATTGTTAAATAGACAAAAAATGGAGAACCACTAACCCCATCTGGGTACCATCTACAGAGTCTAAGTAGGTCTGGCCTAGTAACCTAGGGAATGGGTCATTAGCTGGAGAAAACTCACTTACCCCTAGAATAGGCCAGGCCTACCTCAGACTACTCTGGAAGTTCAGCTTTGAGGTTAGAATGAAAGAAGACATTCATAGAAAATCTAATATTTAACAAAAGGAGGTTTACTTAGCCTTGGAAGGAAAAGATACAGAACAAGGGTATAGCATTGTATTTTCTCTCCTATGTTTCTCCTGCTAGTCAGAAGTCTCAGGAGGGAATTGCTCATTATTCTTCAAAAGTTTTTGAATTTAGGCCACCAGGAAATTATGCCAGTGGCCTGAGCTTTAGTGTCATGAGACAAGTCTCAGTGACACCTTTCAAAAAAAATATTAGCCTAGCCTAAGGCCTGCGTTCAAATCCTGCCTCAGACACTACCTAGCTGTTTGACCCTAGGTAAGTCACTTACCTCCCATTTGGCTCAATTTCTTCATCTGTAAAATAGAATAATATGAACCAAGATGGATGCGAGGATAAAATGAGATGATATTTATAAAGCATTTTCAAACCTTAAAAGGCTATATAAATGCTAGGTATAGCTATTGTTCCTACAAAAACCCTAAATGATAGGGTTAATTAATTATGCAAGATGTAGGTCCTATTTGAGTTGCAGGAAAGGAATCCTTTTTATATAATTCTGGGTGGCAGGGGGATCATAGGAATCATATGGGAGAAACTCTTGAAATTTTCTGAAACTACCTACAACATTAGTAGGACATTTGGGTAGCAAATCTACACTTCTTTACCCTGATCCATTGATGAGGTCATGTTCTTTCTTTTGAGCTATTAAAACATCTTTGGCACTTGACTTGGCAAAGGTTCACACTTAAAATTGAGAGAACCGAATTGTGAAAGCCACAAAGAAATACAACCGAGATAAGGGAAGAATTCTCTAAACACTTGAAAATTGGAAAACTGAGGGTGTCATGTGGAATGAAGTGAGGTCACCGAATATTCAGGTGGCCTGGCCAGTTGAGGCCCTCATTATGTCTTCTAGGCTGGTCTCTTAGACCACAGAGTAAAGTGATCAAAATGGAGAATACAATAAGGATCTAATAACAATAATAGCTTACATTTATAGGTTTCTCAGAAAGCTTTATATATGTTGTTTTATTTGATTCTCACAACAACCCTATGAAGTAGATGCTATAATTATGCCCATCTTACACATGAGGAAACTAAGTCTGAAAGGTGTTAAGTGACTTGCCCAAGGTCACACGAGTAAATGTTTGAGTCAGGTTTGGAACTCTGATCTATCTGACTCCAAGTTCATCACTGTATCTATGATGCCACCTAGCTACCTACTAGGCTAAAGTATTAGCAAAGCATCTGCTATAAGGACCCTAGTAATACCAAGTCATCCAGGTTAACATCCTGGAGTTCTCCTGAGCATTAGACAAAGATCTTTTCTGGGATCGCAAGGAAACCTGGGATTGAACATGACTTAATGGTCACCATAAGGATAGATGCTTAGACCTATTTTTAGACCAGCAAAGGAAGAGATGGGGAAGAACAGGCTACAGCTGCCATATTCTTGGAAACAAGAATAAGGGACCACCAGTTGCATCTATATAGTCAAGAGGAAGAAACACTGATGCTGAAAACTCTACCTCTGATATGTGCCCTTGGGCTTCCATGAGCTTCCATTTCTTCTTCTACAAAATAAATAGGTTTGACAAGATGGCCTCTGGTATCGCTTCCCATTCTTCATCTATGTTCCTATGACACCTGGGTGAAATGGTTGTCATGATGGTAGCTGAGTCCCAGTGTCCATATGTACTTCTTCTCCAATGGTGCTGATGGATGGGTGTGGCCAAAGTAAAGAAAAACAAAACAGGTATAAAGGAAAGATCCTTCAAGCACATCCTTGTCTCAGATATCTTATTGCCACTTAGGTGTAGATACATCTCCAACCTATAGTTGAACCTGACTGACCTTTCTATCAATCATCACATCATTAATGGATAATAGATGCCTTCTAACTCCTATTTAGAATTGTTTTAGGCCTTGTTTTGCTGGCAACAAGAACGTACATGGTCAATTATATAGTACTAATCAGGAGTTTGTAACCTGGAGTCCATAAATTTGTATTTAAAATACGTTGATAACTGAATTTCAATATATTTGACTCCCTTTGTAATCTTACGGATTTTATTTTGTACATTGAAAAAAATATTCAGAGGCATATGTAGGTTTCACCAGGGATCCCCAGCACAAAAACAGGTTAAGAACCCCTGCTATCTAAGAAATAAGGGCAAGGATATGGCTTTAAGGACCTAACAACAAACTGAGAATGCCAAAGACTCATGTCAGCGATGTATTTCCAGGCTATCTCTGCCTACTAGTCACCTGGGGAAACCTAGTAGGCCTATAGCAGTGTTGAGGATCTGGCTAACATAAGCCTTTCTTCTCACAAATTGCCTCTGTTTTAAAGGCTCAGCACACTCCCATTCATTGGCCCCTCCACCCTGTGGTTCTTGGAATTGCTTCTTTCTTGTGGTTGCCTCTAACATCTGGCATAGATAGCAACTCACACCCTTAGGCAAATGGTGTTTGATACTATGTCCTATCCTGCCAGGGCTAACACGGTTTATAATTCTATTCCCTGACTGGTTCATATGGAGCATGACTACAAGAGCCTGTTCTTGTTTGAGAGAGAGCATTCCATAATTCTAAAATGCTTGCCTCTGAATGAGATAATGAGATAATATTTGCAATGAGCTTAGTGCAGCAGTTGGCATATAATAAGTACTTAATAAATGTTTGTTACTTTCCACTTATTGAAACACTCTATCATGCTTTGCTCAGAACTAAACAAAGCTGATTGGTTCAAGACTCTTGCTGGCTTATACGAAAATGCTGCTGTCTCTTGCAAACATACCGGCCAGAGTACAGAATTGTAACCCACGATGTCCCATGGCTGGGTAGTCGAGAGTCAGGGGTGGAGTATAAGAAGAGAGATCGAATTAAGTATTCTTCATGTTCTACTCTTCATTGGCATTTCTAATGCCGCAGGAAATATACCCCCGATCAATTAATTCAGGTCTCAGGGTTTTTGAAGCTTATATTTGTAGTGCACTTAGTTTATAGAGTACTTGTAAAAAATATTTCCTCATGAAATGAATAGTGATAGCACTATTATCACCATTTTACAGATGGGCAAAATAAGTCTTGGGGAGGTCAAGTAGGTTCACACAGCCACTAAGTGGAAGAATCAGATCTTTTAGGTACTAGAGCACTACCCTTTTTTTTTTTAAATCAATCGGGGTTAAGTAACTTGCTCAAGGTTACACAGCCAGTCATTTCTGGGTGTGGCGCCAAGTGTCTGAGCCCGGGATTCGATCTCTAGGTCATCCCGACACTGGAGCCGGTGCTCTTTCTCGCCACCTGGCCGCCCCTAGAGCACTACTCTTTATACTATACCATTCTGCTTTCTCATGAGAGTGTTACTATTATTATTTTATATGTTATTTATATTGAGTTTATTTTTTTTTCTTCCATGAACTGTTTATTTCAAAGCTACTAGCTTTGAAGGGTCTTGTAGAGATGAGGAATGACTTTTCAATATATAACCGGACCTGACTTATACTCAGTTATGGAAGACCATCCTCAAGCCTGGCCTGAGCCTTCATCGTAAACCTTTCGGTCTCAGAGGTCAGAAGTACTAATGGTGGCATTTGTGAAACATCTTATGTGATTATGCTTTTGCTCTTCTGAAAGAAAATTGTGCCTTTTTGCAGATGCTGACCAATTAAAACATCAAACCAGACCTGCAGAGGAGGGGCTATTTTTACCCAGTTTAATAATTGGGTGGGTGTGTATGAAAAGTATCTGTGTTAATAATAAACCAAATTTAGGTTGAGGAAAGCTATGACTAAAATGGTTTGAATATTTACATGTGTAATTGGGCAGGCCAGTTCCATTTGCCTCTTTGGGAAGGTACAATATTTATGGTAATTTGCTTTAGACATTTTCTGAAGATTCATAGAGGGACTAGGTACCACCTGGGACACTATTAGAAAACCTCTGGATGACAACATGAGAAGAAAAGTTTTGTGTTACTGAGACCTGCAACTCTGCTATAGCTAAAGTTGTAGAGTCTCTACATTAAGCTGTTATAATTTTCTTTTTTTTTTGAGGGCAATTGGGGTTAAGTGACTTGCCCAAGGTCACACGGCTATTTTTTGTGTTAAGTGTCTGAGGCCGGATCTGAACCCAGGTCCTCCTGACTCCAGGGCCAGTGTTCTATTCATTGCACCACCTAGTCGCCCCCTAGCTGTTATAATTTTCAAGCATGAACAAGGCCATTTGTCTCCTTCTTAGTTTAGAATTAATTCTTGTAAAGCATTCATTTCTCCCCCTCTCCCCCAACATTACTCCCAATATTCTGCCACTTCTAAGGACTTCAGGTTGAGGATTATTCTTTGAAGACATCTGAAGAACTCAAAATGGGTTGGAAGGGGAGAAGGAGGCAAAGCATTCTGTGCACACCGCAGTGAAGTTTAGAATAGCAGCCCTCCAGATTCCATCACACAGAAGTGAATAGGTTGTGATTTGATTATGTGCTATATGAGAGTTTATATATAGACTGACAGTAGTTTAAACAACCAGGTGGAGATGGTGAGCAAGGCAAGTTGAGCTGTGAGTGATCTGGAGCCAGGGAAACTAATGGCCTGTTAAGGAAACTCACTTTCCCCTCCCTATGGGGGAGGAGGGGCGGGGTGGGGGTGGAGCTTTCCTAACTCCACTTTTGAGGCACAGATTTGCTTTCAGTGTTCTTCCCTCCCGGGAAACATAGCTATTCATCTCACTCATGTGGTTGCTTTGGGGCTATACTGCTAACGGTTAGCAGGATTTTTTCTAGAAATTAGGGGTGTGTGGAGAAAGAGACACACAGAGAGAAAGAGAAAAAAAGAGATGCGGGAGGGAGAGAGAGACAGAGGAAGGGAGAGAAGGAGAGGGAGGGAGAAGGGGGAAGGGGAGAGACAGAGAGAGACAGAGACAGAGAGAGACAGAGACAGAGGAAGAGAGACAGAGGGAGAGAGAGAGAGAGGAAGAGACAGAGACAGAGAGCCAGAGAGAACAGACAGAGAGACAGAGACAGAGGAAGAGAGAGAGCCAGAGAGAGAGCCAGAGAGAGACAGAGAGAGAGAGACAGAGAGAGAGAGAGAGAGAGAGAGAGAGAGAGAGAGAGAGAGAGAGAGAGAGAGAGAGAGAGAGAGAGAGAGAGAGAGAGAGAGAGACAGAGAGAGAGAGAGAGAGATAGAGAGAGAGAGAGAGAGAGAGAGAGAGAGAGAGAGAGAGAGAGAGAGAGAGAGAGAGAGAGAGAGAGAGAGGGAGAGAGAGAGAGAGAGAGAGAGAGAGAGAGAGAGAGAGAGAGAGAGAGAGAGAGAGAGAGAGAGAGAGAGAGAGAGAGAGAGACAGAGAGAGAGAGAGAGAGACAGAGAGAGAGAGACAGAGACAGAGAGAGAGAGACAGAGAGACAGAGAGAGAGACAGAGAGACAGAGAGAGAGAGAGAGACAGAGAGAGAGACAGAGAGAGAGACCTTCTCAGGGCATTCATTAGAACAAACTCATTTCTGTTTTCTACCCTCAGAGAGATTGAACTCCTTAGCCAAGGTCACACAGGTCAGTAAGTATGAGGTAGGATTTAAATCCAGGGCCTCCTGGCTCTAAGTTCAGCATTTTACCCACTTCACTACAGTGCCCTCATAATGTATTTAGCACTTCTGGTATACCTGATGTACTCTCTGTTCTTTTGGCCGTCTCCTCACTTCAGATGCCTTCCTGTTAGTATATGCCAGCAAAGGAGTCCTGATAGTCATTTCTGTTGAATACATGGCTCTCCAACTTCTAGTTCAAGTTAGTTAAAGTCAATAGTATTCAGGATTGTCTGTCCCCAGGTGTAGCAGCAAGCACCCCAATCGTCCTCAGGGTTTGCAGCTACCACAGGTTCTTGGATCTGCTTTGTTAAAGGAAAGCAACTCAAAATGGGTTAACAAGCTTACTTTAATCAGTCAGACATGTATCTTTTACCTTGTTCAGGAGAAAAGGTCAGCACCCTGAACCTCAAAGTATACAGGCATAATTATCAAGACAGAAACATCAAGTAGACAGATTTCCAAACTGTCCAACCATTACATCCATACCCAGTCAACATCTGGGTTTCCACATTCTGGGTTTTTCAAAGCCGGGGGACTCTCAACAACGGCTTCCCAGAATTCAGATCAAATCACAGAACACTTCACAAAGTGAGTCCCAAAACAAAGCTACATATCAGGGCTTATATAGCCTTCTCCTGGCTCAGAGAATGTAACAACCTTATTGACCCACTGGCCAATCAAAAAGTATCTACTGAAAAACAAGCCTCCCTCCCCAGGCTTCTGGTGCACTTTAGCCTAGGGGCAGGGGAGATCTTTAAAATTTACATTTCCATTACACCAGGTCAAGGGCAAGACCACTAGAGTTTAGGAAATGCAAGAGAAGAAGTTCTCCAACAACAGGAAGATCTCTGACTCCACATAGCAATCTGTGGATAAGCCTCCGTGGATGGAAACCCAAAAGAAAATTACAATAGTATGTTTAAGGTGCATTAAAAAAAACAATTTAACAAAAAATTTTGCAGATATAAGAGAGGACAGCTCTCTTATCCTTCATACCTTGCCTTGTATTCTGGTGAAGCCTATCTAGAATCTCACAGGTCAGGGTGTTGAGTTGAATATAGAAATAAACTCTTAGTTCATTACTTTGGGTTTTTCAGTATTTATTTTCTTTTTTTTTTTTTTTTTTTTTTAGCAATCAGGGTTAAGTAACTTGCTCAAGGTTACATGGCCAGTTATTTCTGGGTGTGGTGCTGAGTGTCTGAGCCCGGGATTCGATCTCCAGGTCGTCCCAACACTGGAGCCAGTGCTCTTACTCACTGAGCCACCTGGCTGCCCCTAAGCAATTGGGTTTAAGTAACTTGCTCAAGGTTACACGGCCAGGTGTTTCTGGGTGGGTGCTAAGTGTCCGAGCCTGGGATTCGATCTCCAGGTCTTATCAACACTGGAGCCGGTGCTCTTACTTGCTGTGCTACCTGGCCGCCCCATTTCAGTATTTATAAGAAAGAATATTTCCCTCCCCTGGAAACTGGAACTAAGTTGTGATAAAAAGAAGAAGCTCTCATTTAATTTAATAAGACTTTGTACTTAAACAGGGTAGAGACAGGCCTCAGGAAAGATGAATGAGATAAGGAAAGGAGGAGTAAAAGTATCAGAAAAGATATTTGAGAACAGCATAGAAACTAAGAAAAGGAGAGAAAGTGGTATTCAGCAGACTACTTTCTCAACAGTGACATTTCTACCTACTGTGTGCCTCCTTTAATAACTATATCCTGCCAGTACCAATAGAAAAGCGTAGAATGGAGGAATCATTTAATCCTTTATTTTTAGGCAGAAGAGAAAAAGCTCATTGACTCTAGACTCAGAGGCTCTTACTTTCTGTTTGATGTCAAGCAATCCATTTCCCAACTTTGCCCCTCAGTTTTCCATCTATAAAATGGTTAGACCAAGTAGTCTCACAGGCTCCTTCCAGATCTAAATCTATAATCCTGTCACTGTAACCTTGGGAAAATCACTTTGTATCTCAAGGATCAGTTTCTTCATCTGTAAAATGAGAATTGTATTAGATGGTAGAACTGACAAATCAGTACTAAAGTTATGGTTTTGTTGATTGTCTTGACTTAAGTAATTAAGGAAAAAAAGTTAATAATTCAGATCAAATTTAAATGTGTATTGTATATGCATGTTGTTTTTTTTTCTGGAAAGTTGGTTGTTAAACACTTACCAGCATACCCCTGGTTACATTCCAATTCTGCACCTATGATCCAAGATCTAAGAAATTGTGGGAAAATATAAACTGACCTTTAGTGTAAGAGAAGTTTGTAATATACTCACATCTCGGGTTCAGCCAGATAATGTTATGTAGTACCACAAACCATGTGTCAAAAGAAGACTTTAAGTCATTGTTCATCATCACCCTTGATTAATCTTTGTCAAGAGATCTAATATTCATAGAGTTTCAAAGTGTTTCACCTAGAGGAATATTTCTCAGATTACTTTTTCTCCTACCCTACAAAAATTTTCACCCAATTCCTACAACATATCATTTGAATAGTGTAATGTATTTGTACTCAATGTAATATCATATATTCAATACATTTGAGTAGTGTATGTCATATACAACGAAGCATAAATGTGCTCAGTGGGTAGCAAGGCTTTAGTGTCTCCCTCATATTAGTCAAGGAATAGAGGAACTCAAGAAACACTATAGGGGTGGCTAGGTGGCCCAGTGAATAAGCACTGGCCTTGGAGTCAGGAGGACCTGAGTTCAAATATGACCTCAGACACTTAACAAACAACTAGCTATGTGACCTTGTGCAAGTCATTTAACCCCAATTGCCCTACCTTACCCCCTCCAAACAAGAAGACACACGAAGAAAAGCAAAAGCAAACTCTCCTGGCTTCCTCCTGTTTTCATTCCTATAGCTAGATGGCACAGTGAATGACGCATTGAGCCTGGAGACAGGAAGACCTGAGTTCGAATCAGACCTTAACACTTCCTAGCTATGTGACCCTGGCCAAATCACATTACCCTGTTCGCCTCAGTTTCCTCATCTGTAAAATGAGCTGGAGAAATAAATGACAAAACTACTCCAGTATCTTTCTCAAGAAACGCCCAAATGGGGTCATGAAGAGTCAGACACAGCTCAAATGACTAAACAATAACAGCTAGGTTTCTAATACTGGGCTCATGTTGTGTTGGGGATGGGGGAATGAATGTAGGTTCAATGATAACATCCTTTCATCTTTACTTCTTCCATTTATGATGTAGGGTTAGCTTAAAACTCAGTGGGTGCTAGCAGTGACTGAACGGCTCCTGGCTTTCCCTACTGATTTAGCCCCAGGGGATGGCCCCTAACTCAGCACTGAGTGACACTATTCTGTTCATCCCAGAGTAACTCCAGCTCTTCCCTACAAAATCCCATAGCCAAGTCTAGAGTGCTAAAAATAGTTCAGATGATTTAGGACATAAAACAGGGAACAGGTAGGAAGCAGCTCATCATTGGCACAGTGAAAACCAAAGGTTTGGCTGATCGAAAAAGCAGGAAAGGCTTCCTGCTTGGATACTAGAGGGGGCCATTTGTTAGTACTTTCTGTTCTGTGGGGCAGCTAGGGGAAAGAAATAATGTTTGTGGGGGTTCTTCTCTTAGCCAACTGCACATGGTCCTATCACATACACACTGCCAGAAGCATCTCTGCAAGCATCAGTTCTTATTGTCCTTTATTTGTCTTAGCCAGGTGGTCCAGGGGATACAGCTTGGAGGGACAAAGAGCTCAGTTCAAAGGTGACCTCAGACTTTTACTAACATGTGACCCTGAGCAAGTCATGTAATGTCTGTTGGGCTTAGTTTCCTCATCAGACAATGAGGATAATACTAGCACCTACCACCCAGAAATGTTACAATGATCAGATTTGTAGAGTTCAGTAAAATTTTTGGAACATTGTTATTATTCACTGGTTTTTCAGTTGTGTCTGACTCTTCATAACCCCCTTTTGGGGTATGGCAAAGGTGCTAGAATGATTCGCCATTTCCTTCTCCAACTCATTTTACATATGAGAAAACTGAAGCAAACAGGGTTAAGTGACTTGCCCAGGGTCACACAACCAGTAAGTGTCTGAGGCTGGACTTGAATTCAGGTCTTTCTGACAGTGGGTCCAACACTCTATCCACTGTGCCACCTAGCTGCTTTATACCATTTTACAGATGAGGGAATTGAAACAGATAGACTTGCTGAGGGTCACATAGACTTCTGAGGCTGGATTTGAACTTAGGTCTTCCTGACTTCAGGTTCAGTGCTCTATCCAATGTGCCACCTAGCTGCTTCTAAACAAGCATAAAAAGAGTATCAGCCTCAGCCACAGCTCAGCCCAACCTAGGTGCCCTTGAAAGGGCCAAGGAGGAAACCCACATTGCATGCTCACTCTCCCGCCCTGCCTTGTTCACATAGTGAGCACGTAGTGATGATTAATAAATCCTTTCTTCCTCCTTTCCTTCTTCCTTCCTTCCTTCTTTCCATCTTTCCTTCCTCCCTTCCTTCTTTCCATCCATCCTTCCTTCTTTTCTTCTTTCCTCCCTTCCTGCCTTCCTTCTATCCTTCTTTTCTTCCTTCCTCCCTTCCTCCCTCCCTCCCTTCCTTCTTCTCTCCCTCTCTTCCTTCCTTTTTTCCATCTATCCTTCTTCCTTCCTTCTTTTCTATTTCCTTCCATCCTTCCTTCCTTCTTTTCTTCTTTCCTTCCTTCCTTTCTTCCTGCCTTCCATCCTTCCTTCCTATAGATACAGGCTTTGGTGAGTAAACAAGTCAATTCACTCCTCTTGAAATCCATGCTGACCCCTCCCTTCTCAGAATTTTCCATGAGCCAATCCCAGTCTCTCTCTCTCTGTCTCTCTGTCTCTCTCTCTGTGTCTCTCTCTCTGTCTCTCTGTCTCTCTCTCACACACACACACACAAAGCCTTTGAAATTTTTCTTTAAAATATCCTTGCTGTGCTTTATGCAATTGCTATATCTCTTAAAAGTCAGGTTACATGAATTCATCTGAGGAAAAATGAATATGACTGTCCTGGAGAAAAGAAACCTAAGGAGTGACATTTCAAGTTGCAAAAGAGTGTTTTTGGTACAGAACAGTGATTTCATTATTGTAGGGACTTTCCCATTGTGGAAACTCCTGTCACCTATACCAATTAGCCACTCATCTGTGGATACTTAGCCTTATAAGTTGTCTGAGGTGCTGAGAAGATAAATGCTGTGCCTATGATCATATAGCCAGTAACATATCCATTCAGATTTTCCTGAATTCAAAGTTAACCCTCTATCCACTAGTGGGCAGCCTTAATGTCTCTCATTATGAGTGGTTAATATACCAAAAAAAAAAAAACCCACACCCATTTCTGCTTTCTCTCCTTTGATGGGGAAAAAAGAAGCTTAACTTTTAGCCTGAGTTTACTTTAGGTCATATATAGGGAAGAATATCATGACAGTGAGGATTGTTAGAAAAAGTTTGTAAAGGACTGGTTGGTGGTATGTTTTGGGGGTGGGAAACATTTTAAAATAAAATAGTCAGCCATATGTCTGGATTAACATAGATCCATTTCTACTAAAATGCCAAGGAATGGCCTTGAATTCCCTCGTGCCTATGGGAAGATAGGATCCTTAACTATCCTTTTGATCAGCAGAAAAGAACTTTGAGACAGTCAAAAGTATTTAGCCTCTAAAGCATTGCAGGATCCTTTGCTGCACAGTGAATAATTAAGAATTTAATAGGTATCTGATTAAAAATGAACATGGTCATGTGGTCCTGTGTGTAGCTGCAGTTAGTTTGTGGTTAAGGGTTATTATTAGCATTCTCTCCACCCCCCAAGATGAGAGAAAATTAGATCTGATAAGTTTGTCCCTTTAGATCAGCAAAAAGATTTTTAAGATGTTAATCTTTTGGCGAGGAAGTATGGATGCTAGAAACCCAGATCTTGAAGCCTTGGGGAGGTCATCAAACAGAGTTTGTTTATCCTCCAGACATCTCATAGACTCTGGGCTTTCTAAATGAGCAGTGCTAGGACCTAGAGCAATAGTGCATTCCAATTGGAGTTTCCCCAAGGACTACATCCAATTAGGGAGCATTAAAGAGAAAGGAACAAGCATGTTTACAATCCTGTCATTTAAATGGGATTCTCACAAGCATAGACAAGTATACAGTAGACTCCAGGCAGTTTTCTCTTTACACTTTTCAAATGAACGTTTTATCACAGGTACGGCTTCAGTTTTGTCACTTCCTGGTTTGTTTGTTTGTTTGTTTGTTTTTTTATCAGTCTGTATTTTCTTACACATTCATCTTCACTGACACAGTCTCTGCCTATGAGAAGTGTTTATCAGAGAGGAGGTGTGGGCATAGAGCCAGGTAGAAGCAATGCCTGAGCAAAGATATGACATTCTTTGGACAAACGCCAGGAGTCTTGTTCAGACTTAGGGCCCAGTTCTCTGAGGAACTGGGAGATAATTCTAACTGCCTTTGGGAAACAGAAATTAGTACAGATACAGAGGACAATTAGACTATCCTCAGGTACTCTACTAGTAAGGAATTTTTGACAGAATTCTACTTATGTTGATTAACTTACAAGGCCCATTTCTACACAGCCAGCCTTGCAGAGTTCTATGCAGAAACTGGTAAGCCCATGGAAAACTTTTTATTGCCCTATAATTTAGTCAATGGCTTGCCCCAAACTCGATGACGTTTTAGCAATGGAGCTAATGAAGGTGAAGATCTGAAATATGATGCTAGTCCTCCTTCAGTTCCTTTAAGTTCCTAATTGAAAGTGTATACCTTTCACATAGCAAGCATTTAATACTGTTGTTAAATTGAATTAAGTATGATCAGGATCAGCAGGGCCATACAAATTTTCATGAATCTCTTACCTGTATTTTTTATCTTATTTATTTATATTTATTATTTATACAATATTATTGATATATAATATGATATAATACATTATATACAATATGATATATCATATATAATAAAATTATATATGATATATAATAAAATTATATATGATAATGATAGATAATAAAATTATATAATATAATAAAATTATATATAATAATATAAATTATTATTTATAAATATTTATCTTATATCTTGTTTTAGGAATAACTTGATTTTGTAACATGGGATACAATGTAACACAGGCAGTGTTAGATTTCTCCTCAGAAGCCTGACTGACACAACTACATGTGTGACTTTCGTCACATTACTTCACTTTTCTGAATCTGTTTCCTCATTTGTAAAGTGAAAGGGCTGGATTAGATAACCTCTAAGTTTCCTTCTAGCTCTAAAACTGATCCTATAATCTGTCTTGATTTTTAAAATTTTAAATTCTGAACTTAACTATAATTAAAATACAAATGTCAATAGTTTTCCATTTATATCCTACTTTTTCATGACCCTATTTGGGTTTTCTTGGAAAAGATACTGGAATTGTTTGTCATTCCTTCTCCAGTTCATTTTACAGATGAGGAAACTGAGACAAACAGGATTACATGATTTGCCCAGGGTCACACAGCTAGTAAATGTCTGAAGCCAGATTTGAACTCAGGAAGATGAGTCTTTCTCACTCCAGGCCCAGTGTCCTGTCACTGCGCCTCCTAGCTGCCCTAAAACCCAAATATCTCAATATATTTTTTAATCTTTTTTTCTTTTTATATTAAGAAAACTCAGATATCTTAATATATGAAGAAAAAAATACATGTGAAATTCTAACTATATTAAATATATCAAAATAGCAACAAAATTGCCAGATTGATGTCCCTTTCTGAACTACTTTTTATTGTGTATTTGGAAATATTTTGTTGAGGCTCTTTGCTTAAAAAAAAATGACGTCTCTCTGGCTACCATTGTACTCAGTCCTCCTTTGTAATGATCAGTATTATAATATTTCTGCCCAATACTTTATGGACTTCAGGAATCTTTATAGCGCCCACCAGGGAATCATCTAGTAATGATGGTTATTCCCAATTCACAAGAGGAGAAATTGAGAAAGACTGGAGTTAGACAATAGTAGTGTAATTACAGAGAAAGAAAGACCAAAAGAGACAACCGCTAAAGGTCAGAAAACAGTGGCAAGAATGAACTAGGCCTTTCCTACCCAGCTGCAATGTTAGAAGATATTTATTTGCCGACTCAAAGGTTGCTCCAGTGTCTTAGATGCCACTCTGTTGTTGTTGCAGTAATGAAAACAAGTCTTCGTTTAAGAATATTGACCTGGGTCTGATGTTTAAGAATATTGACCTGGGTCTGAAGAGTCATTTCAGCAAATCCATTCACTGAATGTAGTTTCTAAATACGGTAGCTACTCCAGATAGGTGAGTTGACTGCTGTCCTACTCCAGCTAAACAATGCCCATTTTTCCAAAACTAGACAACTAGAAGGCTTTTTATTGACCCAAAGTCAAAATAGGCCCATATGGTAATTACCCAACATGACTCCAATTTAGAATATACTTTTATGCCTATGTTTAGAAATACTAGCATGAGGCTTTTAGCAATTATATCTAACTCATCAAAATGCCAGTCTTTCTGGGTGTGTATGTTTGTGTACATTTTAATTCACTTTTCCCACTGTGTATAATGTAAAATTTCCCTCAAGACCCATCATTTTGAGCTATTTACACCATTACTTCCTGGAGCTTTCTTTCCATCTTTTCTAAAGAGCACCTTGTTTATACACTTCTATTAGTAAATAAAGAGAAGACGTTCTTGACTGGAATAAAGAAGTTGCCCAATGTACTACTATGGTTGGCAAAATAACTTTGTGCTCTAAAAGATTCCAATCAAGCAGAATGAATATGGAGATGCCCTCCCCACTCATTGAAAAATTCTACAATCTAATCATAATATAATTAATTCCCACAAAATAAGGAAATAGCACTTGGTATAGTGTGATTTTCTCTCAATACTAATTTTTTTTTTCATTTTAAAATTTTATTGACATTTTTCATTACAAATATCTTTCCTCCTCCCCTCTCCAGGAAGCCATCTCTTGTAATTTAAAAAAAAAGAAAGTGAAAAAAAGAGTTTAGCAAAACTGACACATCGACAGATTCTGACAATATATGCAGTGCTCTACATCCGTAGTCCACCACCTCTACAACAAAGGAAAGGGAATTCATTTATTCTTCTTCCCTTAGGGACAAACTTATCTACCCTACTTCTTAACAAGGAAAATTAAAAATCAAAGTTAATGAAGAATAGAAACTTAAACAGGAAGGAACTAAAACGATGCGAGAGTCTCAATCTGGATCTATATTAGTCTGAACTACTATCCTTAATCTGAATATTTACTATGTTTTCCTACCTCTTTGCAATTGCTCACAGATTTTCAAAATTCAATTCACTTAAATAAATATTTATTCAAGTTATGTCTCTTCTCTCTTCTGTATCTGAACTCCTGGAAAGAGTTTTCATTCTGATTGCCTCCACTTTCTCACCTCCCACTCACTTCTCAATCCTTTGCAATCTGGCTTCCTATATATAGGGCATTGAAACTGCTCTCTTCCAGGTTACTGTTGATCTCTTATGTCTGCTCAGATCTAGTGACCTTTTCTCAGTTCTAATCATTCTTTACCTACATGTAGCTTTTGACATGGTGAACCACCTCTTCTTCCTGGACACTCCATTCTCCCTTAGGTTCCATGATGCCAATCTCTCTTGGTTCTCCTGCTCATATGATGGTTCCTTTGCTGAATTATCCCCCTCCCTTTCACTAAATGTAGGCATCCCCCAAAGCTCTGACCTGGACTCTTATTAGCTCCCACGGAATCAATTATCATCTCTGTGTAAATGACTCCCCAATCCACATATCCTCAGTTTCTCTTCTGAATGTTACTGACAATTACTCCAGTGTTACTAACACCTGAAGTAATATATATTTTATCCCATAAGCACCTCAGAGTCTACATGTCCAAAATAGAACTCGTTATATTTTTCTCATGTATCCATTCCTCTCCAAACTCCCCCATTACTGTTGGTAGCACCACCATCTTTCTAGTTATCCAGTTTTACAGCCATGGAATCATTCTTGACATTTTCCTTTCCTTCAAACTCCCATACCCAATGAGTTGCCTTGTTTTTTTGGCAAAAATACTGGAGTGGTTTCCTATTTCCTTCTCTAGCTCATTTGACAGATGAGGAAACTGAGGCAAACATGGTTAAGTGACTTGCTCAGGATCACACAGCTAATAGGTGTCTGAGGCCAGATTTGAACTCAGGATTCCAGGCCCTGCATTCTATCTACTGTGTCCCCTAGATGCCCCACTAAACTGGCCTAATCAGCTAATCCCCATACAAGACTTTTCATCTCCTTCCTTTGAAAGCTTTCACAAGTTATCTTTCCTTCTACCTGTCTTGGCTACTCCTTCTCAGTCCTCTTTGCTGCATTCCCTTCTCACCTCCACCCACAGGAGCTGCCTTAAGAACATAATTCATTTGTCAATTCTTATATGAGACCTGTCCTGGCCCCTCCAATTATTAGCTGTCTGTGTGTTTTAAAAGGATTTTGCTTTTTTTTTTACTTTGTATTTATTGATTCATTCATTTATTTATTTTTGTGCACAAGGCATATCTACTTCATGTCATATTGTAAACTCCTTCAGGACAGAGACTCTTCAGCTTTTTTCTTTGTATTTCTAGTGTCTTGAACACAATAGTGGGTTAAAAAAATCTCTGCTTACCTGAATTTATTTTGCCTAGAATAAATTCCCTTATCTTTCCTGTTCCTACACAGCTCAGGTGTGCACACTGCCTGTCACAGTCCTGGCCGTCTTTAAAATGCTACATCCTCATAAAGGCTCCTTTAAGACCCCCATTTCATGATCGGGGTCTTTGACAGTGAATAAAAGGAGCCAATGCACACACTGGGAGGAAGCAAGAGAGCTCTGCATTTGGAGTCTGAGAGTGTCTGTGTAAATAAGCATTCTGCTGCTTACTGCCATGGGCCATTCACTTATAACTTCTCTGGGCCTCATTTTCCTCATCTGTAAAATAAGAACATTGAACTAGATGATCTCCTGGGTACCTTTCAGCTCTGAATCCCATGAGTTAATACCACTGTGAACCACAGGTCACTTTATTTTGGATTATACTTATTATCATCTAATATCTAGTTACATTAACTTCATATGTACCTATCTTATCTGAAAGTGCCCTAAAGAGGACCTAATTCTGTTCTAAAGATGAGGAAGGGAAAGCTCAGAGAGTTTAATGCCTTGCTTAGAGTCATACAGTTAATAAGTGGCAAAGGCAGCATTTTAACCCCAATCCTTGGATACCCACTGCAGCGTTCCTTCTACTATGACACACATGCTGCTTCCCCATTTTGCCTCTGGGGCTTATCTTTGCATTTCCCACAATACTTAACACAAGGATTTATATGTATTGGGTGTTTCCTCCGTATTTATGATATGAATGAATGAAATAGATAAGATTTCTCCAGTAGTCTCCTTAAAGACACAGGCAGAACAAAACATCACATACATCTATTCTGGAAAGCTTTTTTTTTAGTTCCATGAGGCAGACTCTTGTAATCTATATTCTTATCTTAAATATATTAAATTTTGAAGGGATATATTATATTTCTAGGCAATGATGTGTGACATCATCTAGTCTTTGTTAGCCAAAGACTAACAAAGATTAAGAATCAGTTGGTTAGAGCTCCCTCATGTATTTTAGCATAACATTTTATATCTTATATAGCTATATCTTATAATTTTATATCTTATATATCATACATTTTAATATCATATTAGGACTTTTAAAAGATATTTGTAGAATCCCATAAGTAAAGCAGTTAATTGTATGCCTCTATACTATATATTAAGTGTATACACAATGTGTATATATATACATGTGCAAACATATGTATATATTCACATGTATATACATTCGTATGTATTCATATATACACGCGTGTGTGTGTATGTAAAGTTTTCTTCAGGGTTCCACATGAAGTTTTGAAGGAAGACTGAGGAATAGGGCCAGGCACTGATCATTCCCTCTTATCTAGGTACACAAGGATTTTGGACCTGGAAAATATAATTAGAGAGGATAATAATAATATCCCTAGTGCAAGAGGCTGCAGTGATAATCTGGAGGTTAATGATTGAGAAGCAGGGCCATAGGCTTTAAAAGGGCAGCCAGAGGTCTGTTATTTGTTGTTGTTGTTTAATGAGAAGCCTTATAGATGCAGAAGAATTCTAACATTTTAGAATTTCTGAATGACTGTGTGATTCTTATAAAATATATTCATCTTATCAATGGGAAAGCTTATATAGGACAGACCAAATGACTTGGTAACATGAGTTCTAATAGTTTATCACCTCTCTGTTTCTGAGATATTCATATTACAAAATAAAACAAAGCAAAATTTTCTACAACAAGATAAAAAGGGGAAAATCAGACTATAGAAGAATCTAAATTCATCAAAATAGAAGTCTATCTAAATATGTGCTAAATTATGTTCCATTTAACTGAATCTATTGAATTGAAATTATATAATTGATATAAAAGCCTATCAATCCTTGAAAGTGTGACTTTTAAAAAGTTCAATAGACATAATTTCTGGGTAATTATTCATTTTGTTAAATCATGCCAGCATATAATTAATAAAAGGCTTCAGTGACACTCTTGAATGGCAAAGACCCCTCATGGAACCCACTCAATGCTTATGTGCCCTTGGAAAAGTGGGTGTTCCTGAAGGTGGCAATCAATTCTTATTGGTTAACATGAAATGAGAGAGAATAGATATTATAATGAGAGGTGGACCTATTCTAATGAAAGTCTGGGCATGTGACTCCACTCAGTCTTGTTCAAAAAGACATCCATATTTTCCCAGAACTGTAGGAGTAAAACACAACAGGCCTTCCCACCTTGGTGGGGTCTAAACAAGATTGAGGAGAAAATTAATCCAATCTCATTATTAGTAAGGTCTCTGAGATGTTGGCTTGGCCTAGTAGAGAATTAGGTTTCAGAAAAGGGATAAATCATTCTGTGCCTCCCCAATATTAACATTCATTTAATATTCATTTCTCTCAAAAGCCTTAGTTTATAGATCAAACACATTAAAACTAATAAAACACTGATACTAGGTCAGCGATGCTTAGTGCTCATAAATAAACAGTCTTTGATTTAGAAAATCTGATGATGGCTATTGGCAGGGCAAAAAATAAGAGAAAAAGAAAAAAAGAACTGGCCATGTTAACCTTTGCTTTTAGTTTTTAATAACTTCCTATTTTCTGAGTTAAACATTAAAGGTCACTACAAAGACTGTCAAAGCCATTTAAAATTGATTAAGTCTCTCTGAAGCATGAAGCAGCTAGTTGGTGAAGTATGTATTGTTATGGGCCTGGAGTCAGGAAAACCTGACTTCAAATCTGTCCTCAGATACTTACTAGTTTTGTGACCCCTGGACAAGCCACTTAACCTCTGTTTGCCTCATTTGCTCAATTGTAAAATGGGGATAATAATAGCACTTTCCTTGCAGGGTTTCTGGGAGGATCAAGTAAGATAATATTTGTAAGGCTTAGTGTTTAGATTCCCTAGAATACACAGTTACTTCCACATCACGAGATGTCCTCATCATGATTTTGATATATCACAGATCGGCATAAGAAATTAAATGGGAATTTGAGGGGAGTTTTGCTGAAACCACAGATGATATGCCAAGGTCAACAGATGACACAGAGCCTGCGACCAAATACTCGAATCAGATTTTACAAAAAAGACACTGTAAACACCCTGAAAAAGAAAAAGAAAAAAAAAAGGACTTCTTCTATGGTACAAAAAGAGGGCCAAAAAATTATACATGGATTTTCCAGATCATGGAGGCACTGGGCCCCTACCCTGGAGATGTGAACGGGATACTTGTAATAGGTGCTATGTAAATGCTTACTCCCTCATCCCCTTCCCTATTCTGTGCATTGCATTGGGGGAGAGGAAAAGGTTTAGAAAAGACAAGATATCTGATCTCTAAGATTTGTAGATAGTTTAGGAGGGGGACAAGCCACAAGCAGGTAATTATAAACAAGTTTGATATGGTAAGTGTAATAAAGATAATAACTAACATTTCTATTATGATCACTATGCTCCAAGGAAGGGAGGAAAGGAGGGAGGGATATCCAACTGGAGGGGGAACATATGAGTTGAGCTTAAAAGCATGGATAGAAATTCAAAGGGCAAAGAAGGGGAAGAACAGTGATCCAACCATAGAGAACAGTGTGAACAAAGACAGAGCATCACAATAGCACGAGATATTTTCTAGGCAGTTAGAAAAATGTCTAATTTTGCTAAAGTGTAGAATACGTGAAGAGTACCATGAGATTAACTACAAAGGTAGAGTTGTATCTGGTTGGGAGGGCTCTGGATGGCAGACAGAGGTTTAAGTCTCCCTTGATAGACAGTAGGGAACTCCTGAATATTTTTGAACAAGAGAGTTCTAAGACCAGAACTGTACATAAGAAAAATTATTCTGGCAAATGTATAGAACAGAGATGTCATACTTACAAGTTGTGGGGCAGAACCAGATTAAAATATAATTAGGAAATGTTTAACAAAATAAATAAAAGTACAATACATTATTTCCTATGTCAGCATATGGCCCACAGGTGTCTGTTTCTATTTGAATTTGACACCCCTGGTATAGAGGAGAGATTGGAGAAGGGATAGAATGAAAGTGAGAAGATCTGAAAACTAAGTTATGGCAGCAGCCCAGACAGATAATAAGACCCTGAACTAGAGTAGCAATAGAAAGAATACAGGAAAAATTTAGGATAGACATAAAATAAACAGGATTTAGCTAGTGGTTATAGGTGAGATGTAACGAGAGAGGAAAAAGTGAAAAAGAGTATCAATATTTGAAACACAAATGATGGTACACCCATGAATCTCAGGTTTTGAGGGAAGGACGCTTGGTTTTGGACAGGTTGATTTTGATGTGCTGACTGGGGAGAGATAACTAGTCTGGAACACAGTACCAGAGACAGAGATGGAGGTTTGTGAGTAACCCACATAATTAAAACATTGGGAATACTTGACAGCCATTCTTTCCCCTATCCAAGTGTATGTTGGTAAAATATTTAACAATTGTCTCTCAAGGGGGAAAATGTATGCATGACACATTTTTCAATTTAATCTACATTATTAATTCTAGACAAGCAATAAACAGTAAATCAAGGCCTGATGGGTAACCATATTTGCCAATTTCCAAAATGCAAGTTTTCACACTGAAATTTTAACTCTTCTCCTTCCTGAGCCTGTTTTGAGTTGGGTTCAGCATACCTTTGCACCCAATTCATCCTATACCAATATCAAGAGGGAAAGTAGCCAGAGAGAATATGGTCAGATGTAGAACCCCAGGGGTGGTACAGTGGGAAGGCCACTGGCCTTAGAGTCAAAGAACCTCAGTTCATATGCTGCCATTGAAAATTGCTACCCATCTGACCTTGAGTAAATCACTTAGCCCTATCTGCGCCTCAGTTTCCTCATGTATAAAATGAAGATCCTGAACCTCTGAGGTCCCTTCTAAGCAGTAGATCTATAGAAAGGAAAAATAGCTAGGAAAGTTGTCAGAGAAGTCCCTTTAGAAAGGAACAAAAGAACCAGGAGACTGGGGTTATAGAAGTAAGGGGAAGAGAGAGTGAAGAGGAAGGGAGAGGGGCTTAAAAGCATCAAATGTTTCAGAGAGGTCAAGAAAAATCACCAAGAAAAGGCTATTTGATTTCTCCCTCAGAAGTCTGTTGGTAATCTCTAGTAAAGCATTTCAATAGAATGGTATAGAAAGAAGCGAGATTAAAAGGAGCTAAGGAGTAGATGGGTATGGAGGAAGTGAAAGCACTAGGTATTAATGACTCTTTCAGAAAATCTATTTGAAAAAGGAAGGAGAAAGAGGGTAGAAATTTGAAGTGGGGTTAAAAAAAGTCAAGGAATGGGTATTTCTAGGATTATGGAGACCTGAGCATATCTATAGACAGGTGGGAAGGGACCAGAAGAACGGGAAGGATGCAAATGAATGAGGAAGAGAGAGGGGATGGTAAAGAAGTAAAGCGTGTTAAATGGAAGCAGGAGGAAAAAGAGATCAAGAGCATAGATGGAGAGATTAGCCTGGGAGGAGAGTGAGGAGACCCTCCTGTGAGTTAAAAATAAAGAAAAGGACAAATGAAGACACCACAAAGAATTGATGGAATTTATATAGAATAGCTTTGAATACCAACAGAGGGGGTAGATAGTATTAGAGACTGCAGGCAGGGATTAGAATTTGTGGATTTTGGACACAGTTTGTCACCTAAACTGAACAGATGCCTAAGGGGGGGAGGGAAATGGTACATTTTAATCTCCACTGGCCTTTTACTACCATGCAAAAATCCTTTCATTATCCCTTCTTTGACACTCTCTCTCCTACTTCAATCAACAGCTGTTGCATGCCTCCTCTTCTCTCCTCAAGTCCCCACAGCCACCCTGCGCTTTCCATTCTCTCAGTAGATGCCCACAATAGAGGCCATATTTCATGATCTCCCTTGCCTATTCCTGCCTCACAACTTTTCTTCACATTCATTCATCTTGTCTGTCTTTTATTTCAGTCTCTAAGGGGGGGAAAATGGTCTCTGTCGTCCTTCTCCATGACAAGGCCAACTCCCTCTATTTTTTTCACACCTCAGCATTTGGCTTTTTTTTTTTATATTTGTTTTCTCTCTGTCTCTGTCCCCCCCCCCCACATGAACAATTGAAAAAGAAAAAAGAAAAAAATGAATATTCAGTCAAACATAAATTCCCATATTAGCCATGTCTCAAAATATGTCTTATTCTATATTTTAGTCTAAATATCACCTCTCTAGAAGTGATCGGCAAACTTAGAAGGAGTCACCATTTGATGTTTCTTTGAAGAGTCCAAGCTCACTCCTTTGCTTTTGCCCTTGATCCCATGACCTACAATTTAATCTGGCAGCTTTTCTTAACTATTCCCTTTCTCTTTCGTGTTCAATGTTTTTCCTCGCTGCTATTTCCTTTCCCCACTCCACATATATATAGTTATCCTTAAATCTACCCCTAGAGGCAGCTAGGTGGCACATTGGGTTGGAACCCTGGGCCTGGAGTCAGGAAGACCTGAGTTTGAATTTGATCTCAGGCACCTGCTGCCTAGCTATGATCTGTATGAGTGTGTGCAATGTCAGCCTTGCTTAAACTTTCGGTATATACACAGTCAACCTGCAAGAGATGGTAGTCCAGAAATACCCTTATGCGTATAACAAAACCTATCTCCTAATGATAATTTGTATCAATTGGCTTTTTTTTTGCCCTTATATCAAAATTGTTTACTTATGTCTATGAAAACTGAAGGTGGTTTGAAATCAGGGCCAACTGCATTCCAACCGCTCAATGCCTTTTTGTGTCAATACAATATAATACAATACCTTTACCGTATTTCCTAAGTTTGCCTCATTGACCAGCCATGGCCTGAACCAGGATTTTCTCTTAAACAAGTGACCTGAGGAAAGTCACTTAACTTCTGCGTGCCACAGATTCCTTAACTGTGAAAATTGGGATAATAATTGCACTTTCCCCCCAGTATTGTTGCAAGGATCAAATGATATGTTTGTAAATTAAATCCTTGGTTCCTTACTTTCTTAAAAAAATTCTTACTTGAGCCTGACATCCCTTCAGACTTGTCCTGTCTCTTCTCCCTTTCATTTTAAAAATCCTTGAAAGAATAATCTTCCTCATTGATTCCACTTTCTCATCAATCACTCACTTCTCAGACCCTTGTAATGTGGCTTCCAGTTCCATCCTTCTACTGAAACTTCTTTCTCCAAGATCACCAATAGTCTCTTAATTGCTAAATCCAATAGTCATTCCTTAGGCCTCCCCCTTGATCTCTCTGCAGCTTTTGGTACTGTCAATCAGTCCTCCCTCCTGAATATTCTGTCCTTCCATGTGTTTCCTGTGGTTCTGATCTCTCTTCTTGGTCTACTTGCCTGACCACTCCTATTCATTCTTCTTTATCATCATTCACCTCCTGTCTTAGAGTGGGTACTCTTCAGGTCTAGGCCTTGGGTCCTCTTATCTTTTCTCTCCACATTCTTTATCATCATGATCTGGTCTACTTCCATTAGTTCAAGTATCTCCTACATGCAGATGATTCCCAAATCTATAAATATTGCTCTACTCTCTTTTCTAAACTGCATTGCATCTACTACCAGCTGGTCTTTTCCTCCTGGGTGTCCTCTAGACACCTCAAACTCAAAATTGTTTACTTATGTCTATGAAAGCTGAAGGTGCTTTGAAATCAGGGCCAGCTGCATTCCAACTGCTCAGTGCCTTTGTGTGCCAATAAACTTACCTTTACCGTATTTCCTAAGTTTGCCTTATTGACCAGCCATGGCCTGAACCAGGATTTTCTCTTAATCTTAATTTTCTCTCTTAATTATTTATTATAATTATATGATATACCATTTATTTATTATTATATAAATATTATACATTTATATTATATTTACTTTATATAATATATTATATTTATAACACATATTACAACACATAACACAATTATATAATTATATATTATATAAAAATTATATATAAACAATATAATTTATTATAATTATATAATAAATTATTTATTATAATATATTTTAATCTTAATTGTGTTATTAGGTTCAATGCAGTTTAGAAAAGAGATTAGAGCAATATTTATAGATTTGGGAATCATCTGCATGTAGAAGATACTTGAACTAGTGGAAGTAGACCAGATCATGATGATAAAGAATGTGGAGAGAAAAGATAAGAGAACCCAAAGCCTAGACCTGAGGAGTACACACTCTAAGACAGGATAAATTAAAATGCAAATGAAACCACTCCGCGATATCACTTCATCCCCATCAAATCAGCAAAGATGAAAAAAGATGGAAAAAATTGTAAGGGTTATAGAAAAACAAACTGTGCTAATTCATTGCTGGTGGAGCTGAGAACTGGTCACATTGTTATAGAAGGCAATATGGAATTATTTAAGAAAAGTTACAAACTTCTTCATACCTTTCCAAAATTCAGTGACTCCATACCCCAGGCAGATGTGGATTTATTATCAGTCAGAAATGACCTCAAAATATCCATAGTAACATTATTTGTAATAGCAAAAATTTGGAAACTACGTAATCAATAACTGGGGAATAGCTGAACAAATTCCGGTATGTGACTATAACAAAATATGACTGAACTGTAAGGAATAACAAATAAGAATTCAAAGAAGCATGGGGAAACTTATATGAAGTGATATAGAGTGAAGAAGGGAGCAAAGCCAAAACAATGCTGTACCACTGGATACAGCAATACAGATCAAGACAAGATTAAATGGCAGCACACTTCAGGTCAAATAGGTTGGAAAATACAGATGTTTGTGGCAGAATACATCTAGAGAAATAAACATGGAATGAAGAAGAGCTGAGTCCCTCTCTGGGCTAATTATCACCTGCTGTGTGACCATGAGCAAGTCCCTTCTGTCTGGTCTTCAGCTTTTTCATTTGCAAGATGGGGAATAACAATATCCAAAGTAATTAAAAGAGATCATCATGCATGTAATGTGCTTTGCAAACTTTTAGAAATGTCATAGAAATCAATTATCAAAGTTGAAGGCATATGCTCTTTTAACAAACTCTTTTTATCAAAAATGTGCTATCAGTCACAAATACTCATCGATGCTCTTTTGTTTCAATGTTTTATGGGAGAATGTGCTTTGCTGGAGATTTGTCAGCATGCTCATGTTTGCTGTGTCAAAGTGTGTCTGCAAAGATAACGAATGGAACTGATTGGCTTCCTCACTACACCCATTTCACCATCGACCTTCCCTATTTCTGCTCAAGACCACAGCCTCTTCTGAGTCCCCCAGCTTCCTAACTTTAATTCAACTCAGGTCAAGACAACAGGCATTTTTCTTTCCTTTGTGATATGCTGTTTCATTTAATGTATTTGAAAACTTATTGAGGAGCCCCCATAGGTTTCACCAGATTGTCAAAGGGGTTCATAACACAAAAATAGTTCAGCTTTTCCTTGATTTTATAGCTAATAATAATATCTAATAAAAGTGTTTTCAGGTTTACAAAATTCTTTACATATATTATCTCATATAGCCCTCAACAACCTTGTGCTATTCACTAATCAGTGCTATTATTACCCCCATTTTAGGACTAGGAAACCTAAAACAGAAAGCGGTTGTCACATGGTGACATAAGTGACATAAGTGACATAAGTGCCTGAGGCTGCATTTGAACTAAGCTTTTCTAGATTCCAGGTCTAGTATTATATCCACTGAGCCACTTAGCTGCTTCTAATAAGTGTGAGAGGGGGTGGCTAGGTGGCTAGGAGCCGTAGATAGAGCACCAGCCCTGGAGTCAGGAGGACCTGAGTTCAAATCCAGCCTCAGACATTGACACAAAAAACTAACTGTGTGACCTTGGGTAAGTCACTTAATCCTAACTGCCCTCCAAAAAGCAAAAAAAAAAAAAAAAAAAGAAGTGTGAGAAGGCTTTCAACCTAGAACTGACTCCACTTACTAAGTGGCATACACTCAGCTAAACACTGGGAATATAAATACAAGTGGAAAGAAAACACATCCTGCCTTCATACATTTTAATGAGAAAAGAAAACAAATAAAAGGAACCTAGAAAAGGAAGGAAGAGGTAGGGAAGAGATGAAAATATCAAATGGAGGGAGTCTGGGAGAGTCAGGTATGCAGCTAGGAGACGAATGGCTGTTTTTGGCATCCTCCTTAAGAGAAAGGTTATGGAAGAACCAAGCCAATCAGGAGAGGCAGCAACATAGGAAAATACTTCCAATGTGTAAAGTCCAGAGCTGGAGTGAACATCTAGAGTGAAAAGGTTTCCGGAGCATTAAAGAGAAAGTCAAGGAGAGTCAGGAGGGTGGCCTAGAGAGGAATAAAGACCAGAGTGGTCCTTGACTCTTCCTTTTGCAAATGAAGAAGGAAGGTTCCTAAATGCAATCAGCTATTTAGTGCTTTTGATTCTCCCTCCACAATATCTCTCACATATCCACCATCTCACTTTAGGTCCTTATCAGATCTCACCGGGACAACTGTAATTACCTCCTAATTGCTATATCTGCTTTCAGTCTCTTTACTCTCCCATCCAAACTTTCAGATAGCTGCCAAAATAATCTTGCTGGGGCTCAGGTCTGGCCACATCACTACACTATTCAAAACATTCAATAACTTCCCATTGCCTTTGGGGTAAAATATAATCTTCTGAATCTAACATTGAAGGCCCTCCCCAATTTATTGCCATCTACTTTTGCAACCTTATTTTATGCTCCGCCCTTTACAAAGTCCGAATTCCATCCAACCTGAAGTCCAGAGTGACATTGATATTATGTTCCCTGAACTTAGTAATTCTTGTATCCATATACATTTAAGACATCCCATGCCTTAGAATGCATTCATCTAAACCTGTCAGAGTCTTTGCTGTTCTTCAAGGCTCAGTTCAGATGCCAATCCTTCCCAGTTATGAGTGTTCACTCCCTTATCAAATGACTTTAGCTAACACTTATCTGCATAAATCATGTATTCCTCCAATAGATTGTAAGTTTCTTGAGGATAGTGACTATTTTGTTTTGGCTTTTTTTCCCCAGCACTGAACACAATGCCTGATATGTGGTAAATATTTTAAATTAATAAATGAATTGATATACTTGTCACAAATCAAAGCCATTCTTCAATGATTCTTTATAGGCACCTCTGTGGTCATCACTTTGCACAGTGACTGTCATGTAGTGAAGGCTTAATAAATTCTTGCTGGTTGATTGATTGATTATTTGATATCATGGGGAGGCATTTATAAGATGTTCTGCTATCACTTATGAGGAATACGAAGTATAAAATCCTAGCAACTCAGGTTGTGCGTTTACATATGCAAATTTGAAATTCTGACAAGCATGCAGATAATTTGTTTAGGAAAGAATCCAACCCTACCATCAAAGTAATTTTTTACTTTATCTGCATTTTTTAGGCAAAAATTGGGGATGATGTGGGCTGGCTCCAGTAATGATAACAATACTCCTTTACATGCTTTCCTTCATTACTAGAATGAATAAAATCATATCAAGTTTCCTAACTCTTGGATTCTTTCTCCCATGGTTTGTCAGTCTTTTCTTGTAATATTACCTTGAAAGGAGTTAGAGGAAGATCCATTTATTATTTATAGATGGCCAATAATACAGCTCATTTATGATTGTTGTAAAGGGTGGTAAGTTTTTTTCTGAGACAGTAGTGAAAGCCTACAGAATTTTATGTTCACATTTGTCATGATTGTTGGTCTCCTGCCACCTTTCTGTAAGACTCCCATTTGTGATGATAGGTTGGAACAAAAATCCCCTTGTGTCCTTCTCCTAAGTTGGAGAGTATTTTTAAACCCTTTTGCCATTCATAGAGTTCATTCCATTTTCCAAGCCATAACTTTATTCATTACTTTGTTCTCCTTTGAGTGATCTCAGTGTCCAGAATTGTAATTTTTATTTGACAGTGATGTATGCATGAAGGTTGCATGAAGTAATTTCAGAAAAAGTCCCCCTTTGGTTAGTTGCAAAAGAAGTAGATTTCCATAAGAGAGGGACTTTCCCAAATTATGCCTTTCCACCAAACTTACTCCAGTGCAACAGTCCTTTAATCAATATCCATACCCACTATTTCAGTGCCAGGCTGTGGTCACAAGTGGGAAATTGGCTTAGGGCTAAGGAGCTGAAAGCAGGCACCTAGTTGGCACAGAAGATAGAATGCCAGGCCTAGAGTCAGGCAGATTAAGTTCAAATCTAGCCTCAGATACTTCCTAGATGTGTCACCCTGAGTAACTTAATGCTGGTTGCCTCAGTTTCCTTATCTGTAAAATGATCCAAAGAAGGAAATGGCAAGTCACTTCAGTATCTTTGTTAAGAAAACACCAGATGGGGCCATGAAAAGTCAGACATGACTGAAAACAATTGAACAAGATGAAGCTGAAACTAGGATAACCAAAGCAAAGCAAGGAAGTCGAGTTCAAAGTTAGCACAGGAATAGCCAGTACCCAGGTTCGGCCTAACAGTTAGTGGGTACAGACTAAAGCTGGTGAAATCCTCAAAATAGAAAGCCAGAGTTAGAAGGAGAGAATTGTGGGTAGACAAAGACTTGAAGGATCATGACAGGTATCTCAGATGAGAATCAGGAAATGGGTCAGAAGTCCAGACACTTCAGAGATCAGAGACCCAAGTCAGAAGACCAGTATTATGAAAGAAACTTTATTAATTACCAAAGGCTATTTATCTCTGTACTATTTTCCATTAAGGAAGAAAATGCACTCAGAGTATTGGTGAACTTGAGTCATCATATAAAAAGAAATTACCTAATCTGGATAAAGTAAGTATCATAGACTTTTTTTTTTGAGGCAATTGGGGTTGTGACTCACCTAGGGTCATGTAGCTAGTAGGTGTCAAGTGTCTGACACTGAATTTGAACTCAGGTTCTCCTGATACCCAGGGCCAGTGTTCTATATACTGCCCCACCTAGCTGCCCTAGGATCATAGACTTTTGATAGACTTGGAAGAGATAGTTGAGATCTAGTCCAATTCCCCCATTTTTAGAGATGGGAAAACTGACATGGATTACCAGGGGCTTTAACCTAGGGTCCATAAATTTGTTTTGCTTAATATTTCAATTTTTTTCTAATCCTACACATTTCATTTTGTGCATTTTAAAACATTATTCTAAGGAATACATATATTTTACTAGATTGCAAAAAGGTTCCATGACACAAAAAAGGTTAAGAACTTCTAATCTAGGCCTGCTATTGCAAATTCCCTCGACAACCCTAATTTTTCTGATCTATCTTTCCATCCATCTAGCCACACATCTTTCCATCTATCTATCCATCTATCCATCTATCTATCTATCTATCTATCTATCTATCTATCTATCTATCTATCTATCTGTACATATATATATATATTATTTATATCTAAAATTAATTACTCTCTCAGACCATAAAAGAAAAATTCACCAGTTGTGGTCCAAGACAAGTTTAACTCATTTTAGCTTCATCTGCATTTGACTTTTCTTTATCATTTGGTCTTTGATTTATCCAAGAAGTAAATTTATGTAACTTCAAACATTTTTAACAAGGTGATTTGTCTGAGGTCCTGGATGTAATTTCAGCCTTCTAGGTAAAAGAAAATTGTTCTGTGTGAAATTTATTATGTATATTCCAAGAAGCTAGGAGCTTAGATTTTCAGTCCATAAAGTACCTGAAGTGTATATAAATTGTAGACAAAGGACCCACTATTCTCTGACCAAAAGTTAAACTTTTTTAATAAAAAAAAAGTAAAAAGACCATTCTTTTCAGATCTACTAAGGATTAGCTAAGAAAAAGTGAATCTCTATCTTGCATTGAGACTTTTAGGAGCTACCATTTTCCTACTTCGGGATGTATTTTTGAAGCTCTACTTAAACTTGGGTGGACCCTCTTTTTTCTCTTTTTCCTTAGCACACAAGAAGATGATTGCTTTTTTTTCCCCATTAGCTCTCCTCTTTATTGAGCTCACTGTCACTTTTCCTTTTCCCTTCTACTTTTTCTCCTTCTCTGAGAAGACAAGAACTCATGTGCTTTCTTGATTACTCCTCTTCCTTCTTCACCTTCTTCCTTCCTTCTTCCTTCTCTTTTCATCTTCTTCATCCCTCATCCTGTTTTCTCTACCTCCTTCTTTTTCCTTATCTTTAATCAGAGAATTCACTTACTTTCATTCCTTTTCTCTTTTATTTCCTCCTTCCTGTTTTCTCTTTTTTTCTGTTCTCCATATCTGTCACTCCTTTTTTCTCCTTTTCCCGTTCCCTGCCTTTTCTCTCTCCCTTTCCTCTTCCTCTCCTCTCTCTCACACCTTTTCCCCCTCCTTCCTTTCTCCCTCCTCTCCCCCTTTCTCCTCCCTTTCTCTTTTTCTTTCTCTCTGTCTTTCTTTTCTGTTTCTGTGTGTCTCTATTCCTGTCTGTCCTGACTCTGTTTCTCTCTGTCTGTGTCTCTCTTTGTGTATATGTGTCTCTGTCTCTCTCTCTGTCTCTCTCTCTCTCTCTGTCTCTCTCTCTGTCTCTCTCTCTCTCTCTCTCTCTCTCTCTCTCTCTCTCTCTCTCTCTCATGATTTGTTTTAATTAAGATTAGACCTCAGCAAGAATCTAGCACTTCTGTATTTTAGATAGTGTGCAGCACTTGTCTGTTTATATTTTTGGCTTTGCATCTCAGATTCTGTTAGTCTATGTAATTAAAATGCTCACACTTTTTTTTCTCTCAACCCAAGAATCAAAGAATTTAGGACAGGAAGGAGCCTTTAATGTCATCTAGTCCAGAATCCTTATTTTATAGATCAGGAAATTCAGGACTAGAAAGGTAATGACTTGCAGAGGGTCACATAACTAGTTAAGGTTAGGACTATTCACATAGTTTCATGTTCATTCCACTATACCAGCAATTCTGAAAATGTGATCCAGGTACCTCTGGGAGGTCCTGCAGCCCTTTCCAGGAGCTCATAGGGTCAGAACCATTTTCATAATAATATGAAGATGTTTTCATTTCTGATGCAGTAAACATTGATAGATGTAACTTCCATAAACAAAAGCTCTTTCGGACATTCTCAGTAATTTTTAAGAGTATTTTTTTTTTTTTGCTTTTTGGAGGGCAATTGGGGTTAAGTGACTTGCCCAAGGTCACATGGCTAGTTTTTGTGTTAAGTGCCTGAGGCTGGATTTGAACTCAGGTACTCCTGACTTCAGGGCCAGTGCTCTATTCACTGCGCCACCTAGCCACCCCAGTTTTTAAGAGTATTAAGGAGTCCTGAGACCAAAAAGTTTGAGAAAGAGAACAGCTACACCACGTGATGCCTCCTTTTTTTCTCATAGTAGAATATATTCTCAATTCTAAGAACTGATAGGCTGAGAAGTCCTTTGTTTTTCAGGAAGCTGGTTGACTCTAGATATTTTTCATTATTGGAAGTTTTAAAAACAGGTTGTGTTCTAAAATCCATACGTGAACTATTTGTTTGGAACTTGGAATACATTTCCCCATAGAAGTAGTATTACAGATGGTGATAAAAGTTTCCAGCCTACAAAGTCTATTCAGTCCATAAAGTCCTTACGCTATAATATTAATGGTAATATAAAACCTACCATCATGATTACAGTGTTTCTCTGTATAGATCTTGTGGTAGAGTGGGTTGAAGATAGGGATATCTGTGGTAGGAAAGGTCTGGATTACCTTCTGAATTTTTATCATATTCCTCCTGTTTCAAGCCCTGTCCAGAAACCTTGGGAAATCTCTTTATGGGACAAACCAGATGGCTGATGCCAGCTTTTTACTCACAAATGTGACTGGATATGAAGAGATAGGTGAAAGTTTTACTGAAAGAAAAGAAAATCAACATCGTGTATTCTGTAAAAAAGTGTTTGTTAGGGCGGCTAGGTGGCACAGGGAATAGAGCACTGGCCCTGGAGTCAGGAGGACCTGAGTTCAAATCCAGCCTCAGACACTTCACACACACACACACACACACAAACCTTAGTCGTGTGAGCTTGGGCAATTCACTTAACCCCAATTGCCCTCAAAAGCAAAAAATTAAAAATTAAAAAAAGTGTTTGTTGTTCCGTCCTGTCTGACTTTTCATGACCCCATTTGGGGTTTTCTTGGCACATACATTTCCTTCTCCAGCTCATTTAACAAATGAGGAAATTAAAGCAAACAGGGTTAAGTGACTTGCCCAGGGTCACACAGTTAATAAGTATCTGAGGACAGATTTGAACTCAGGAAGAGATGTCTTCCTCACTTCATGTCTAGGGCTCTATCCACTGCATCACTTGGCTGCCCTGTGTAAATGTAAGCTACAGTTACAGTAGCTGCAAAGATCCTTCTATGCCAATCTCCCAGTTTCACTTGTAGTCCCAGAATCCCAGAATTTCAGAGCTTCGAAGGGACCTCAGAAGTCACCTAGTTCAACTTATACCAGAAGAGGAATACCCTCAAGAGTATCCGAGATATTGTTATCCAATCTTCACTTGAGGATTTCTAAATCTGAGAAAATCACTCCCTCCTAGAGCAATCCACGTCACCAGATCTAGTCAACAGATATTTTTCCCATACGTTGAGCAAAAATCTGCTTTTCCATAGTTTCCCCCTATTTCTCCTTATTGTACATTATGTTGTCAAGTAAAACTAAAGCAAATCCCTTTTTTTCATCATATAGCCCATTAAATGCTTAAAGAAAGTGATAATGTTTCAGGAAACCTTTTCACAACTTAAATCATCCCCAAATGAGCCTTAGGTGGCATGTTCCCCAGTTGTGCCACTAGCCTGCCCCCTCATTTTTCAGGATGTCCTATGGTTTATCAATGATCTTTCCAAAATATAGCATCCCTGCAGATGTAGTGGTTGTTGTTGTTCAGTGTGTCTGACTCTTTGTGACCCCATTTGATGTTTTCTTAGCAAAGATACTGGAACGATTTGCTATTTTGTTCTATAGCTCATTTTATAGATGAAGAAACTGAAGGTTAAGTGATTTGCCCAGGATCACACAACTAGTAAGTGTCTGAGTCTGGATTTGAACTCAGGAGGATGAATCTTCCCGACTTAAGGCCCACCACTCTCTCCACTTGCCACCTAACTGCCCCAGATGTGGTGGTACATGCCTATAATCTCTCCTACTGTGGGAGGCCGGTGGAGTGCTCGAGTTTAGGGATTCTGAGCTGAAGTAAGGCTAAAGCCAGACAAGTACCCATATTAAATCGAGTGACAATATAATAATTTTTGGGAAGCTAGAGCTGCCATATGACCTAAGGAGGGACAGATATTTGACATTGGGATTGAGTCCATAAGTGGCAACGGTACTTTGAGTCCACCTTCCATAGGGAGACCCAATCTTTAAAAAAAGAAAAGAGTGGCACCCAAACTATTTCTATTGATTCTAGGTCTAATCTGACTAAGAAGGAGTATGGAAGGACTGTTCATCTTTATTTTTCTGGAGACCATTCTTGGCTTAATGAAGCCCAAGTTTCTGTTAGCATTGTTGACCCTTGTTAAGGTTGCAAGTCATTGAAACTTTCACATCTACTTTACATGATCTGTTATCTATCTATAGATAGTCTTCATCTTGCAATTACGCAGTTAATGTTTAACACAATTACAAGGCCTTACATTTATTCTTTTTGCATTTCATCTTCCTGGAATTGGTCCACCACTGTAGCCTAATATAGTTTTGGATCTTTATTTTGCTGGGGAAAAAAAACACTTGATTCATAATTCTATAGATATTCTTTTAGAGGAAGTAACCCAGAGATGAACTTGGGACTTCCTCCCCTACTTTCTCCATTTTTAAAGTATATTATTTTTCACTGAGTTTCTATAATTGCATTACATTAAAAACCACTTTTAAATTTAGCTCAATTTGACACATATTTGTTAAGTTTCTACTTTGTTTAAGACACTGTGCTGAATGCTGGGAAGACAGAGGTAAAGGTTTGAAAGACAATAGATTCCTTTGGATATATATATAGTGATCTGGGTCCCAACTCCTTTCCTGGTGTTAACCCCCACCTTGAGGAATCTCCTGACTCCTTTATTAGTAACCTGTGTGACCTAGCAAACTCCTTAACATTTTTAGGACTCAGTTTCCTTACTTCTATATGGAGGTCAGTGTGTATATGTGGTGCTTTACCCTTATAAATTATATACACATGGGCCTGTCACAGAGAGGTATGAATAGGTATCTCTAAAATCTCCTCCACCCATCCTTCTCCAAGGGATACTTTTGAGTCCTGTCAAAAGGAGAGTCAGGAGATTGTCATCAGAGACTGGCAAATCTGTTCTCCTCAGAGAAAGGATGTTGGGCCAGGATTATATATCTTATGTCCCCCCCACCAAAAAAAATATCTTTAGTCTAGGGGAAATAATTTCTAGGTTCAAGCTGAGTTCCTGATGGCTACCCCTTAATGAAGGGGTGTCCCAAGCTACTTATTCAAAGTTTAACTCTTTCCACCAAAACAGTTCCACAAAGAAAACAAACAGCAAATAGGAAACAAAATCATCTACCCTAGCTGATAGTAAACAGAAATCAAAGAAAGTATACAGTTGAGAATGTACCAGACAAAGCACAGAGTAAATGAGCTCTCCCATTGGGAGTGAAATATCTCAGCTGAACCAAGAAAGAGCACCATCTCTCACCCAAGAAGAAATTCCCTACAGTCTCTAGAATAGTAAGGTAGAGATAAGAACACGTTTGAGATATGGTTCTTCTACATGTTCGTTTCCTTCCAGCCTTTCCCTTCCAGGTCCTGAAAGGAATCTGGAACCCTTTTTCTTCTTTCTCAAATCTGGAAGCCAGAAGACCATGTTCTCTCTTCTCCTAAACTCTTCCCTCATGAAAGTGTGGAGCATTGAGTAGTCATCTCCATCTATGAGGAGAGTCTTATGCAAATGTGCTTTGAGATATGGATATATTATTTTTACAGCATTTTCTTTTTCTACTATTCTCTTAACCCTGTTGGGAATAAAGAAAAAATGAGATATTTAGCATGACTTGTTTTTAATGAGATCATGATGTTCCCTAATGATCCCTGAATTTCCTTTATAGTGTATACAATCATCAATTTGTTAACTTCTAGAACATTTCTGCAGATAGACATCAAGATTAGTTGTTGTTATTCAGTTGTGTCTGACTCTGCGTGACCCTGTGTGGGGTTTTCCTAACAAAGATACTGGAGTAGTTTGCCATTTCTTTCTCCAGTGGATTAAGGCAAATAGAGGTCAATAACTTGCCCAGAAACATGCAGCTAGTGAGTATGTGAGACCAAATTTGAACTCAGGTCTTCCCGACTCCAGGCCCAGAACTCTATCCCCTGAGCCACCTAACTGACTTCATCAAGATTAGTAGCCTAGAGTTTATAGAATCCATCTTTTAGAAAATCGTGTTATTTGTCTCTTTCGAGTTTTGTAACACCTCTCTGAGAAACTCTCTGAGCTTCCTCAAAGACATGGTTCATCAATGATAATTTCAAATTATTTTAGCATCCCAGAATACAATTAATCTGGACCAAGCAATCTAAATTTATTTAAACATTCACAGTATCTTGTTATCTCCCTTGGGTTTTAGTTGTCTCTTAACTAATGGGTAATTATTTTTTTCAGTTCTGTTATCTTTTTTTCTTGATAAGGAGAATGAAATAGAAAGCAAAATGGATTTGAGTTCTTCCACTTTGTCTCCATTAACATTATCTGCCTTGAGCAGGTCCTGTAAAACCCTTTCTGGATAATCATATCTTCAGTTACATGGATGGAAACAATAATAACAAGAAGCCTTTTTTTTAATTGTCCATATGTTTCCACTTATTCTGTGCTTTGGTGTTTCTGACAGTATTCTTACAGTTCTTTGCCTTTCTCCTACAATGTCTTTGGTTTTATATGATCTAAATACAGTATGTTCCAAAAGTCTTAGTGCAGTCTAAAAAAACCCTTAAAACTGCACTAAGACTTTCAGGACACCTTGTATAGGATACCCATTCCCAGACTAGATTTCTCCAGTGGAAAATGTCCCAGTGTTTTTTCTCTTTAGAAAAAAAAACTAGTGATATTTTAATTAACAGAGTAATTTTAATACTTCACTATTTGTCAATGTCCTGACTTTGAAAATGACCTCAGATACTGACCTTGGGACTATTGGACATGGAAAAGCCTTTGTTTTGGGGGCCTTTCGGTTGGGGTGGAATGTAATGGAAACAGTTTGAAGATAAATGTAAAAAGAAGACTAGATTGGCTCCCATTCTTCAGTATTGGACCAGGTGAGGGAAGAACATAGAGACTCACCTAGCATAAGTCACATGGTAAATATAGTCCCTATAATGAGAAAAGCCTTAGATCTGTAGTTAGAAGACTGGTTTTGAGTTTCTGATCTGCCATTTAGTAGCTGTATGATGCTAAATAAGTCACATAATCTCCTTGTGCCTCAGTTTTCTTCTCTGTATATTTCAGTATTTCTATGGATTTTAAATACCACTGATGTATACTCCATCTGTGAAGGTGATAACCCATTCATACTTCTCATCCTGTAATATTTTTAGTCATATCCTTCCATACATTTTCCATAGAGGATCTTTCCAATGTGCTGAATATTTTAACATCCTGGAATGGAGCCATATAGAACTTATAATTACCCATCTGTTATCTTTCCATTATATTACTTGTCCACCTCCTTTCCCAATCATACATTTCCTGAACAATATATTTCATGCTACTTCTTCTTGCCTGCATTTCATCTTGACAGTATACAATAGTATAGTTACACCTACCACAAATCTATGGATAACTTTCAATTTGATACTTCAGAGATTTTGGTGTACTATAATTCATAACTTTCTAGATCTAACATCTACTAACTAAATAGATGACTATTGTTAAAAACAGAGTTTTTTGTTTGAGGGAGGCAGCTTGGGATTTGTTGAAAGAGCTCTATGATTTCCAAAATACAATCCAGCCCACTCTTTACCTCCTTTCAATTCGGGACCCAGCTCATTGTCCATCCATAGTACCTTTATAAAACAGGTATCCTGAAGGACAAAGGTCCTAACCAATTGCATGATATTCTATGGATAATAAGGATTCTAATTTAATTTAGATCCTCTGGAATGACTTATTAAGCAGATGCTTTTGGAGGGATTGTGAATCTCGTTCAGCAGACTTTATGTTGTTGTGGGGACAATACCATCTTCTTTCCTCCTCTTCAACTCACATAACCCAAAAACTTCCTGCTAGGATCTCTGCCTTTACTTCTCTCCGTTAATGTAGTTGACTCTTGTTCTTGCCAAATCACTCCAACACCTGATCCATTCTTACCCTATCATCCCATATCTCTCCTCTCTTTTGTGGTTAAACTCCTAGGGAAGACTATAATAGATGCCTTCTGACCTCATCATTCAACTGAAATCACTCTATTCAAAGATCTCTTAATTGCTCAATCTAATGACCTTTTCTCAATACTCATCATTCTTTACCTCTGCAAACTTTGACACTGTTGACACTTGTCTCCATGCTACTTACTTCTCTCTAGATATTCTGATAACTGCTCTCTCCTGGTTCTCCTTCTACCTATCATATAGCTTCTTCTCATTCTCCTTTGCTGGATCTTCATCTAGGTCATGACTAACTGTGGGTATCCCCTAGGGCTCTGTCCTGGGCCCTCTTCTCTTCTCCTTCTATACTATTTCACTTGGTGATCTCATCAGCTCCCATTGATTTAATTATTACCTCTACACTGATGATTCTTAAATCTATGTGTCTAACTTTAATCTCTTTGTTGATTCTCTATATGTCCCATAGACATCTTAAACTCAACAGATCCAAAATAGAATTCATCATTTCCCCCCCAAACCCTTCCCTTTTTCCTAATTTCCCTATTGTTGTTAAGGGCAACACCATCTTCCCCAGTTGCTCAAGCTCCCAACATAGGTTTCATCTTCATCTCCTCACTCTCATTCACCATACATATACAATCTTTTGACAAGGCTTGTTGATTTTATTTTCATAACATCTCTCATATATACTCCTATCTCTGTTCAGATATTAACACCATCCTAGTGAAGGTCCTTATCACTTTACGCCTAAACTATTGCCATTCCTGCTGGTTGGTCTCCCAGCTAGACGTCACAATGGATGGAGTGCTGGGCCTGGAGTCAGTGAAATTCATCTTCCTGATTTCAAATCTGACCTCAGACATTTACTAGCTTTGTGACCCTGGGCAAGTCACTTAACCCTATTTGTCTCAGTTTCATCATCTATAAAATAAGTTGGAGGAGGAAATGGCAAACCACTCCAGTATCTTTGCCAAAAAAAGTTACAAAGAAAAAACCCAAATGAGGTCACAAAGAGTCAGACATGACTGAAAACAACTGAACAACAACATTTGGCATTCAAAGCCTTTCATAATCTGTGGCCTCCCCACCTTTCCAGCCTTCTAATACCTTAGAATGACACTGGTTTCCTTGTTGTTCTTTGTTTGCACAAGACATTTTGTCTCCAGATGCCAGGTATTTTCTTTTCTTTTTTTTTTTTTTTGGAGGGGAAGGTAGGGCAATTGGGGTTAAGTGACTTGCCCAAGGTCACAGGGCTAGTTTTTTTGTGTGTGTTAAGTGTCTGAGGCCAGATCTGAACTCAGATCCTCCTGACTCCGGGGCCAGTGCTCTATTCACTGCATCATCTACCCGCCCCTGTTGCCAGGTATTTTCAATAGCTGTTCCACATAATTGGAATTCTATTTCCTCACCTTGACCTCCTGGTTTCTATGGCTTCCTTTAGGTCCCAGCTAAAATCCTCTCTTCTACATTCCCCCAAATAAATAAATAAATGAATGAATGAATGAATGAATGAATGAATGAATAAATAAATAAATAAATGAATGAATGAATGAATGAATGAATAGATAGATAGATAAATAAATAGATAAATAAATAAATGAATGAATGAATGAATGAATAAATAAACAAACAAACAAACAAATGAATGAATGAATGAATGAATAAATAAATAAGTGAATGAATGAATGAATAAATAAATAGATAGATAGATAGATAGATAGATAAATAAATAAATAAATGGATGAATGAATGAATGAATAGAGATAGATAAAATAAATGAATGAATGGATAGATAAATAAATAAGTAAATGAAGGATTATATTACCTCTGTTGACTATCTCTAATATGTCTTGTTTATATATAGTTGTTTGCATATTGTTTCCTTAGTGCAATTGAGAGCTCCTGGAGAACAAGGGCTATGTAGGATATTTACCTTTCTTTGTATTCCCAGTGCTTAGCATAGTGCCTGGTACACAGTCGATGCTTAATAAATGCTACTGACTAAATGACTATTACAAACACTGCTAGTGAACATAAGTGTCCTTGTCTAATTATCAGTAATAAGAGAATCATCTGTAATTGTGACAAGACCCATAAAAGCGGGGAAAAGAGGATGTACACAAGAAGGTCTTCTGCCCTCCCCCACCCTCATCTTTATGAAACTAGTTATTGACTTCATCATTTCCTTTACCTCTTTCTTGCTTTTGTTCTCTGGTTCATGTGAGCCTATGTCCCTCTTCCTCAAGCTCATTCTCTAAAATTTTACCCCTTTTTGATCTTTGATTCTTACTGTATTGAAAGTTTTGTTATCAAGTAGCCTAATCTCATTCTTAATGTTTTGTCCCATATACTTCATATACCAGATGAAAAAAAAGAAGAAATGCGCATGATGACTTTGTTGCATATTTAGAAGGAATATCAAGTTGTACACGGTGGATTTGCAGTTTCTTATGCAATCATCTTTTTTTTATTGTACTATGTTATAGAAATGTTTGTTTTATTTCATAAATTAAAATAAAAATTATTTCTAATTCAAATAAAAGGAACAAAGAAAAAAACGATGACTTAGCATAGCAACCACTGGTCAAGAACTGGGCATATGAAATGATCTGGTTGATGGACACCAGGGAAATCTGGCACAATGATCTATGGCATCATGTAAGAGCAAGGAAAGAGGATTATCCTTGGGGAATAAGACAGGAAGGTTGTTCTGAGAATTAAGTGGCTATGCGTTCAAATGGCAGGTTAAAAGCCACAACGAGTTCAATAAATGCACTAGCTTATATTTCTATAACATGTTGTTATGAAATGTTTCTATGTAGGTTCTCTCATTGGATACTCACAACAATCCTATGAGGTAATTTACACAAATATTATTATCACTTTTCACAGACTAGGAAACTGAGGCTCAGAGTCCCAGAGATTCTAGCTCTACCACATACTGGTTAAGTGACATTGAGCACCCTGGGCCTCATTATCTGTCTGTCTGTCTATCTATCTATCTGCATGTATGCATAACTATCTCTCTGTATCTGTGTGTATGTATATATATACACACATAGATATTCAACTCCATATATATGTACATATATACATATGTACACATATACATATATGAAGGAGTTGAATTAGATTATTTCTAATAACTTGTCCAACTCCAAAATTATTTTAGCCAAAAGTGGCATGCCAAAGGTCACACTGCCTATAAGTGATGGAGCAGGGACAAGAACCTATTTAGAGCTTTCCACAACTTGGCTGCACATTATTTTCCTTCATATATTCATGATCTAGCCAATGGGCTTTCTTTCTGTACTTAACACATGACACTCAGTCTGCCACTGGGCCATCTCCAGTAGTTCTGCTCTATATCTGGTCACTGGACCCAGATGTCTCTGGAGGAAAAAATGAGATTGGTGACTCTGCATAACCCTCCCTCACTCAAATCTGATGCACTCACAAGTCATGGTATCATCTTCCTGATATCCTGGTCCTCTTTGAGAATGAAGGACAAACCATATTATTTCCCACCTCCAAGCCTTTGCACAGATAGTTTACCATGCCTGGAATGACTTCTGCTTCTTGGAATCATTAGTTGCCTTCAAAACTCAGTTCTAATGCCACCTCCTACTTCCTCTAATTACCTTGTATTTATTTTGTATTTGTTTACATGTATGTTGTTGTTCAGTCATTTCAATCATGGCCCCATTTGCGATTTTCTTGGCAGAGATACTGGAGAACTTTGCCCTTTCCTTCTGTGGCAAACAACATTAAGAAACTTGCTCAGAGTCACACAGCTAGGAAATGTCTGAGGCTGGATTTGAACTAAGGCAGATGAGTCTACCTGACTCCAGGCCTGGTACTCTATTCACTGTGGCGCCACCTAGCGGCTGTTGTATAAAGCTAGATAGAATATATACAAATACAATGTAAACTCTCCTCAGGTTAGGGTTAGTTTCACTTTTGATTTTGTATCTTGAGCACAAAGCACAGTTCCTGTTACAGAGTAGGAGGCTGATAAATGTATGCTGATTGACTGATTAATTAGTTGATTATGACTGCTTATAGATGGTCCCTCATCCATTAATCAGGAAACTGCACAAGAGTTCACTCTCTAACTGCAGCTACCCCGTGTTTTCCCGATAATAAGACACTGTCTTTTTTTTTTTTTTTTTGGAAAGAAAAACACCAGAGGGCTTATTTTCAGGGGAGGGCTTATGTTGTCCTGCCTCAGCTCTCCTCCGGGGCACTGCTCTCAATGGCGCCAGCAAGCAAATCACTGGGGAAGAACAGGATGACATGCTCACTGCTGCAGCTCTGATTGGATGCAGCTCGGAGTGCAGTGCGTTTCACAGGGGGG
>NW_027187347.1:7608157-7664409 GCF_028583685.1 Petaurus breviceps papuanus
ATGGGGGGGGGGACGGTGCATACAGAGGGTACCGTAATGTAGCATGTAGCAGGGGATCACCTTCACTACAGTAGCAATCTCAATAGGGCTTATTTTCGGGATAGGTCTTATTATCGGGGAAACACAGTATGACCACCTCACTCCAAACTCCCCTCTTAGAAAAACAATGCCATTCATATCCTTAGGTATATGTAAATTCTTCTTTGTCACCAGCCCACTGGTTATTATGACTCGGGTTATTTTCTCATGCCATTCACATTGTTTCCCAAACTAATTTGACCATGTAATACTTTGAGGTTTAATAATGTTTTTATTCATTAAATATTTCCCAATTACATGTAAAACTTTTTGATGTTCATTTCAGTTCCAAATTCTCTCCCTTCATCCTGCCCCTCTCCTCCCCCCATATCTTGAGAAAGCAAACAGCTTGATTTCAATTAAAAAAGTGAAGTCATGCAAAATATATTTCCACACTGAGGCTTGAAATTTATTAACACAATTTTCCATTTTGTTTTGGGTTAAATAGGATTATAGAATACTTCCACTCTCCCCTATGTCACCCATCCCCATTATAAAGGAGGTCAGGAAAATTTTGAAGAAAAATAAAATAAATTAAACCTGTTTTTTTACACTGAAAAGTAGCAACCATGCGAAGTATTTTTGATGCATATATAATTTCATATTTAATATTTAAAGGAGGCTGACATTGCATTTTTTGAAGGAGATACATAATCTTATCATGAGGAAGACTAAGGCTCCTTGTAAAACTCTGGGAAAAAAACTGCTTCACAAACTAAAGTATGTTTGCCCAAAGTCCTGCCATCTGATAGGATCTATGCTGCTTCACACAGTGGGAAGCAAAGGCCTTACTAGCTTCTTTCTATTTAAGATTCTTTTCCCTCAAATTCTTCTTGTTTTATCCTTATTTAATAAATGCTTGTTGAATATTGGGCATTGTTACTGAATTCTGGGCTCTCTAGCCCAGCCCTGCCCAGATGCCAAAAGCCTTAATCAAATTAAAGTGATCTTATCTAATCAACTATGTATATATACATATATATACACACATATATATATATATAATAATTCTAATCTAATCAACCTAATTTAAAGGATAATAAAGAAAGCAAGGCCTTCTTGCCTTACCCATAACCAAGCCATGATGACTTAATCCAGGGATGGGAACCTGCAGCCCGGAGGCCACATGTGGCCCTCTAGGCCCTCAAGTACAACCCTTTGACTGAATCCAAACTTCACATAACAAATCCCCTTACTAAAAGGATTAATTATTTGTTTAGTTTTAATCAAAGGATAATGTTGAGGTTTAGGATTTAGGGGTGCTTAAGCCCCCCAAATATCCACATGCCAGGTCCTGCCGAATGAATTCCACTCAAGACTTCTCTCAGTCAAAGTAAAGTAAAGTTTATTAAAGATTCCCCTGAATGGGTAGACTCTTAAGGAGCCTAAGTATTTGTGACACTTGTGTTGACAAGCAGGCCAGAATAATCTGACACAGAGAGAGTCTGCCCTAGATTACTCTCTTCCCTGTCATGGAGGCAAGATGGATCTTATATACAGAAAGATTGTGGGAGGGTTCTAGGGGCGGTCTAGAGGAGGGATTTGGGGAGGGTCTTGAGGAGGAGTCTGAGGAGGATCTTGAGAGGACTGAGGGCAGACTCCAGTAATGAGATTAAGGGTGGGAAAGAGGGAAGGCTACCTGGGGATGACAGACAATGGAGGGTTAGGCTAGTTTAAGGGTAACAGATTTGGATATAGATATTTTGATTGGATCAAGGGTGAGAAGTAATAGGATAATGAAGGACTAGGCTAAATTAAGAATAAGAAATTTGGGCCCGCTTACAGTCTGAGGGGCAAATGCCTGAGTGGGGAGATTCAATCAGAGTTCAAGGGGTTTCCCAGAGACAAGAGATGTTCCTAAGACATTACTTTGCCTATCACATGATAAATATGTCAGAAATGTCTTTTTCATTGATTCACATAGAGGGATGGTAGAGAGGGCTATTACTTAAATATAACAGAGGCACTGCTTCTGACACATGCAAAACGGTTTCAAGATCAGAATCAACATAATATAATTTTGAAGATTGGAGATAGCGTTGACAGACTAAGCAAAGGCCTGGAAGGGGACAAGAACATATCTTAAAGGAGTAAAGAATTTAGATAGCTAGGGCTTGAGATGGAGAAAAATAAGCAAAATGTTTTCTTCCTAAATGTAAGAGTTTGTGTATGAGGATTAAAGAAAAACCTTCAGATTCATAATCCTTATAATGGAGGGGAATTAAGTAAATGTAAGAAAATTACCATTAAGAGAAATGGGGATCATAGAAAATCTCATAGTTTTAGAATTCTTAAACTTATTAGCCAAAACAAGGCAAGGCTTATGGAATTGTGGAATTGTAAACAGAGTTACGTTTCCCGGGATGCTGTCTGATTCTGTATAGAGGTGACTTGAAGTCTGTGCATGGAGAATAACAAAGACTAATCTAGTGTTCAGTCCAAAGCATTTCCTGTATTTTTTTTCCTCAGAGAGCAATATCAAAGGGGAAGGACAGGAGGAATTTCATTGTTTTCTCCAAAATATGAGGTAGGAAGATGAACCTCACATGGTATTCGGAGAGCCATGGGGAAATTTTCATGAACTTCTGAGAGTAAAATAAACAGATCCCAAAGAATGTACCCAATAATGCCTATCATGTAAATGAAAAGATCTCTAAAAGGATCTGAGCTAAGTTCTAAGTATAAGAAAAACAAATAATGTTTCCAGAGAACAGTTACTAAATCCTACCTCCATCTTCTCAGCAGAGGAAAAGGAACTGAGAGAACTAGATGTCTGAAGGGGTTGAGGTAAAGAAGACTGTGAGCCAGGTTTTGGAAAGATTGAGGAGTAGTGATTAACCCAGCAACAACAGCAAAAAAATAGAATGAAGCCCAAACAAGCAGGATAGTTTTTAAAGTAACATATATATAATTTCATATGGAATTTTCTTCTTGTGTGCTGCTGTGTGAATTCAAATACTTTTTTTTTTTTATTTAAAGTCAGGGGGGTGGCTAGGTGGTGCAGTGAATAGAGCACCAGCCCTGGAATCAGGAGGATCTGAGTTCAAAAACTTAACACTAACCGTGTGACCTTGGGCAAGTCACTTAACCCCAACTGCCCTGCCCTCCCCACTCCAAAAAAAATTTTAAGTCAGAATAAATTTGCTAGAATCTGTAAGACCGGTAACAGAAAAGGATTAAGGTCACGGGGGTGGGAAGTTTGTGCCCACCAGCAATCATAATCCCAAAATGTCATCACCTGGGGATCTGATCTCCCCCTTTGTTCTCATTCTAGCTCTGATGCAAAGAGCTGGGGATAGAATAAGGGGGGGATGGGGTCATGGTCCAAACAACACTTTAGTGAGATCACTTTGGTAGCTGAGTACAGACTTTACTGGAAGTGGTAGACACTTGAGACAGGAAGACCTAAAACAAAGACCAACCACAAATGAGGTGATGAGGGCCTACAACAGGGTGGTAGTTGTGTCTTATATGAGAGACGTTGTGAAGGAAGAAATTAGATACATGAGGTGAATGAGAGTGAGGAGTCAAAGATGAAGACTAGATTTTGAGCCTGGGTAACTGGGAGGATGGTGGTACCCTGGGCAGTAACAGAAAAGTTCAGAAGAGGGGATGGTTTGGAAGTAAAGATGATGAGTTCTGTTTTAGACATATTAAGTATAAGATGCCTATAGGACTTCTAGTTTGAAATATCCAAGAATCATTCAGGTAGGAAAGCTACCATGGACCCTTAGAAATGTATAAGACAACCAAAGGCAAGTCAAAGACAAGACTTGAAAAGGCAGAGTAGCACATGTGACCTGGCCCTGAAGGTGTGTTCCAGAAAGAAAGATTAATTAAAGGAGATTTCTGTGGGTCAGAGATCAGGCAGGCCCTAGCAACAGGAGCATTAATATGCTCCTGAAATGCAGTCCAACCTGAACTAACTAATACCTATGAAACCAAGACAGAAAGTATGATTAAATCAGGGTCTTAAATTCAAGGTAGGGTATTTGAAAAAGAAGCTTTGGAGAGTACAGGCACTAGGAAATCTCTTGAAGACAGAAGGTTGGGGCATTCATTTTGGAGGGGAGTAAGGCTAATTGGGCAGGTAGTTAATGAAGTGGATAGACTGAAGGGCCTAGAGTGAAGAAGATTCACCTTCCTGAGTTCAAATCTGTCCTCAGATACTATATATATATATATATATATATATATATATATATATATCCTTAATTTACTATCTATGTGACCCTGGGTAAGTCACTTAACCTTATTTGCCTCAGTTCCTCATCTTTAAGATGACCTGGTAAAAGAAATGGCAAACCACTTCAGTATTATCTTTGCCAAGAAAAACTACAAATGGGGTCATGAAGAGTCAGACATGACTGAAAAAGAACTAAATAATAACAAAGGCTAATTTCATCATACAATTGTCAGGTACTTTGTATTTTGCAATACCGTCCCCTGCACCACTTTCAAGGAAAGCTGTGTGGCTGGAAACATGTAGGCCACTAGCCAAAAAGAAGCGGTTCCTTCATGAGTAAAATAATACATTAGTACATGAGAGGAGAAAATGTGGAGGGAAGGTTTTGTCCTCTCACATTTAGGAGAGAATATTCCTTCCATGTTCTGGGATCAGAGAAATTCAATATCCTCACAAAATATCTTTAAAAAGGAGAAAATCTTGGGGAAATGTTAGAACTGTTGATGTTAGTACTAACAACTCACTGGATATTGATTAAAATTCTTAGACTTAGATGTGTGTCTGCCCATATCTGTGGGGAATTAATTTTATGCCTCAATTTACCCTGGAAGAAATGGTTAAAGATGCTAATAAACAAAGGACAATTTAAACATTTTCCCTTTTAGACCAAGGACAAGCTTTGGGCAGATCAATCGATAATGACTCATTTAAAGTACCAAAGGCTTACAAAGCACAGACACTTAGAACCTGTTTAATATTTGAAAACGTGTGGCTGGATTGTCCAGCCCACAAGTCAGGGATAGGGCTCCTATAAGCCTACCTCTGGAGATTACTTCCTTGGTCTTGGGGTGGGGAGGGATGAAAAGAACAATTATCCTTCCTTCCCCCAGTGCTTCTCTCTGAATGATTATACTCATCACCCTTCATCTCCTATATCCTGTTCATTTTACACAGAGTATCACGTGCTGTCCCTGAGCATTCAGAACAGGTCCCGAGAGTCTCATTGTGTCACATTTTAGTGCATGATTCAGACACTTAGAAAAAGTGTTGAAGGTCATCAACAGTTCTCTCTCGGGGGAGGAGTATGGGCATAGCTCCAAGAGAAAATACCAGAGGGGACTTCCTCTGCTCTCTGTGCTGGGGCAATGTGTGTTCCCTGATGCCCAGGGAAAGACTGCCTTCAATAATGAATGCTGGTTGAATTGAATTGAATGTAGTATTACTTCCAGTATTGTATGGCTACACTATTAATAAAATCCATAAAGGAGTGAGATGTGGTTGTTCATGGAAGCTTTAATGTATTAATAATGTATTATATATATATATAGTGTATGTACATATATAATATACAATGTATTAATAATGTATCTCTGGGTGAGGAATTGTAACCCTTTCCTATCATCCTGTTAACCTCAAGTTCTTTTCTGTTGCCATTAAATTTTCCTGAGAGAGTGGCCTACCCCATCCCCATTCCTTCCATAATTGTGCTCTGGCCCTTCCCTCTACCCCTTCTGCAATTAAGTATACCATTCACCTGGGATCTGTGACAGATATTTCACTTCCATTTTTTAATTAGAATTTTGAGGCTGATTTGTTTCACCATCTCTTTCCTATTTCTTTTACCCAGCTTCCTACTTCATGGGTAGTAAATCCCAGACTCCTGCTTCTGTGTTATTAAGAATACTGCCTATAATTCACCTCTTTCTCTACTATTATCCCCATGGAGTAAAAGTCTGCCCTTCCCTTAGCTTTATCCTCGTCTGCTTTTCTCTACTCCATTGTGCCTTTGGGAAACTCTTCTCTTGTTACTAACCTTCCCTTCATCCTTGAATTCACCCAGCTTCATCCTCACTATCCATCACCAGCTTGAGCTGTTTTCTCTTCTCAGGGCCCCATATTCGCAGCATCAAGAACAACGGTCAGTAGGCTTCATTGTCTATGGTGTTTCCCCTGAGAGGTGTGCCCCTAAAGGGCAGTGACTATTTTGTTTTTGCATTGTAGGGACAGAAAGAAAGATGACCTTACAGTTAGGAAGACTTGAGTTCTTACTCTGCTTCTAGCATATTCTGGCTCCACAATCCTGGACAAATTACTTAGTGTCCCAGTGACCCAGGCACCTCTAAGACTATAAAAAACTGATCTGCATTAGCAAAAGAAGTTCTTTACTGGGATGCTCCCTACAAGAAGGAAATCACAGGGTTGTTTTATTTATTTATTTTTTTAATATACAATGCCTAACCTAGTAAGCATAATATGTTTAGTGCTTAATAAATAAATAATTGGTTACCCTTTTGAGATCTTTGATAATCCAATTCTATACCTCTAGTCTATCAACACCTCTCTTCCTTCAATGTTCTTACCATCTGATTTTATCATTCTGCCTAAATCTTTGTTGATGCCGCAACTTCACTTTCGTCATTGACTGTACCTTTTAGCTGATATCCAAATGATATGTCTTTACTTGTCTTTATCACCCAAGGCATCTTTAATATTTATGTACTAAACACTCTGGTCCAAGGGTGGAGAACCTGTGCCTTTGAGGCAACATGTGGCCTTCTAGGTCCTTGGGTGCGGCCTTTTGTCTGAATTCAAGTTTTACAAAACAAATCCTTCATTAAGGGGATTCGTTCTGTGAAGTTTGGATTCAGTCAAAAGGCCACACTTGAGGATCTAGAGGGCCACATGTGGCCTCGAGGCCACAGGCTCCGCACCCTTGCTCTGGTCTTCTAATATCTTGGACTTTCAGTTTAACAACCTCCTTAATTTCCATAGCCTTCATCTTCACTGCTTTAGCCATCTTAAACCTCAATATTACCCTAATTTGCTCTCCCTTCAATTTCTTGGAATCAGAAATTCCCCTTTGATCAAAACCTCCTATCTTTCCTCTTCTTCTACTTCCTCTTATACCCCCAATTTGTCCTTCACTTTCATAATGACCCAAAGTATCTTCTAAAATCCATCCCCTCTGCTTTACCTTTACTTCTTTACCTTCACAACTAATGAACATAGTCTGCTAAACAAGGACACGTTGTCTGCCCCTGAACCACCTGAATTTTTCTTATTATGTTGCACATATCCTGTGGCCCCTAAGCCTGGATTGACCCAACCTTACTCATTTCTATTTTTACTTCCAAGCTCCAGAGCATTTTTGGAAAAATTCACTTAACCATGAAGAGTTATCCCACCTTAGGTGAGCCCTTATTGGCAAATGACGATTCTTTTGTTCATTTTTTATTTGTTTTCACAGACTGATTACAATGAACCTTCTCCCGAAGGTCTCCCAATTCTGCACTGATAGCTTGGAACTTTACAAGCGACACAGAGATCACGTACACTGAACTCTCTTATTTCCCCCTCTTCTATACCTCTCTATGTCCTCCCTTCCTCCTTACCTTCACCTTTCCAGTCGCAGAGGAGGCAGCCTTTTCCTTGCCAGTGCTTACCCTTTCACTTTTATCCTTGACTCCATTACTTTCTCCAGGGGATCCTTATTACCTCCAAAATCAAATATCAAATCCTCTGTTTGGCTTTTAAAGCACTTTGTAACCTGACCCCTTCTTACTTTTCCAGTCTTTTTTATACTTTAATCCCCTCAACATACTCTGTGACCAGAGATATTGGCCTCTTTGTGGTTCCTTTCATAACACCCTATTTCCCAATTTGGCACATTTTCAGAGGTTGTTCTTCCTATCTGACATCCTCTCACCCCTCAGTTGCCTCTCCTGGATTCCTTTAGGTCCCAACTAAAATCCTACTTTCTTCAAGAAGTCCTACTTTTAGTGCTTTATTTCTAAGATTATCTCCAATTCATTATGGATATATCTTGTTTGTATGTTTTTTTCATATCTTGTTTACACATTGACTGACTGATAAATTTTTATGAGATCAGTCAGTCAATAAATAAGCATTTATTAAGTGCCTACTATGCTAAGCACTGGGTATACAAAGAAAGGCAAAGAAAAAAAATCCAATAGTTCCTGCTTTCAACGGACTCTGGCACACTAGCTTTCCTCAACCCAGGACCACCACCCAAGACTGTGACCCAGATCCAAACAGGTGAACACGAGAGCTATTATCCTCTCAATGGTCACTTGGTCCCCCTATGATCTGCAGGTCAGGAGTTCCAGAGGCAGCCATGTAGCCGCCATCACCCCGGGGACAGGGACTGACCATTCTCTTCTCTCACCCAGTTCTAACAGAGTTCCCTACTGACCTTTTACTTTCTCTTTGGCATTTATGGGTTGAGAAGTTTGGAAACCACCACTGCTGCCCATGATTCACTCTCCTGAAGTCTTCTCCAGCAGGTCTGGGCTGGTGTGGCTCATGTGGGACTGTGCTCAGCTCCCAGACCAGTGCAATAGACCCATCCTTTCAGCCTGCCAAGCTGTCTTCAGAGGGAGATTTGTTTCTCTCTGTCACTGTGTGGGTTCTGTAGCTCTAAAATTTGTTTAGAGTCATTTTTTTTTTACAGGTATTGGAGGTGGTTGGTGCGGGAGCTCAAGCAAGTTCCTGCGTTTATTCCTCCATCTTGGCTCTGCCCCCTCCTCTTTTGTATTTTGTTTTATTTTATCCTTTCTTTCTCATTCATTTCATTGGTTATAATTCTTCTTTACAACCTGACTAATGCTTAATGCAAAGGTATTTGTAGAGCCTATATGGGATTGCGTGCCATTATGGGAGGAAAAGGAAGAAGAGATGGAAGGGAGAAAATCTGGAACTCAAGGGATTGTGGAACTGGATGTTGTAAACTAAAAGTAGATAAACAAATTTAATAAATAATTTTTTTTTTAAAAAGAGTTCTACCTCCATAATACCTCTTCATTCATACTCCCATCATTCTAGGTCAACCTCTTGTCACCTCTTACCTGAACCATTGGAATAGTTTTTTAAGGTGTCTCTGGGTCTAGCATCTCCTTTCTCTAGTCCATTCATTACATAATTGTTAAGATGGTCTTCCTAATTCATAAGTCTGATGCTTTCTTTCCTCTGCCCCAAAACCTTCAGTGGCTCCCTATCATCTACAGAATAAAATATACATTTATTATCCTATCATTTAAGATCCTCCACAATTTACCTTACATATGTACAATAATTATCTCATAATATCATTCTTCATTTTCTACATTCAAGGCAAAATATACTACTAGATTTGCCTTATACTATCTTGTCCCCCACACCTAAGAACATATCCAGTTCATATCTTTTTCACATTGGGATCCTCTTCTTTCAAAGTCCTGAATAGCCAGTATTTCCTCCATGAAGTACCCTAACCCCTTACCTTGTAATGGACACCGAGATATAACAGGACAGCTAGGCCAATTATAATTTGATAGGAGTGTTTATTAACCGGCCGGGACTGCCTCTCAGACAGAAAGACAGTAGAGAGCTTTCTGTTAGACATAATTTTATAGACAATGTGATTGCTGGCAACAGAATATGTTTCTAAGGGGTTAGTATTGTTTCCATTGAAGCAAAGCTTTCTCAGTATTATTCTATTAAGACAAATCATTAATATTATTTCTACTGAAGCGAAGCGAAGCCATAGTCCCTTAACAAAGTTTTGAATACAAACATAAACAGACCTGAATCCGTGGGAATCTGTGGCATGTTTTAGCAACACAGGTGAAATATTTTTTTTACTATTGGAGCCTATTAGGTGGTTTCCAAGAAACCCAGTAGGGGTCCCCTCTAGCAGATTTAATGGGGCTCTAGTATATAATTTCTGTTGGGCACTTCAACCTGAAAGTGATATCACCCTCCCATATTTTCTTATAGCACCTTCCTAGGATCTCTTCTTTTCATTTATTATGCTCTACCTTATATTGCACTCATTTGTGAACAGATTATGATCTATTTTTCTATTTCCTCTATTCAATTGTAAATTTCTTCTGAGACATGAGCATTGAAACTGTTACCTTTGTAGTCTAAGAACTTAACATGGTGTCTTGCAAATGGTAGATATCCTTGTGAACTGAATACAATGATTTCACTGGTAGAAACAAGAAGTCTGGAATAACCAAGTAAAATATCTCTATTTTTCTATTATTTGTTATTTTATTTAAATATATAATGTATATTTATTTATAAATATCTTCTGTTTTTATGCCACCTACATTTACAAATGTATACCTTCCATCCCTTGCCCAGAGAGTTATCTCCTAAGAAAAATTTTAAAAGAGGGGGATAAAAGGGTAAAAATGCTATATCTTCTTACTTCAAGTCCAGTGTTATTCCAGATCATCTATCACAATAAGAGCTCTGACTACTTTAAGACAAACATACTCTATCACTACAAATCTCCCTCCAATTCCCCCCCTCCCCCAGGAATGTTCAAAGTAGTATAACCTTTATTAACAAAACACCTTTTAGAATTCTGGCATTTGCAATAGAACCCATACTGAACAGTAGAGCTATTAGAAAACCCATCCCCAACAGGGACTCTATTTCCCTTTTCCCCCTTCCCTTAGTTGCCCAGAACTCACCGAGTTGTTTGACTACTCACTTGGTTTGGAAAAGATGAGAGCCCCAGTTCCATTCCTTCCAGTGAGATGGAAGCCTTACCACCACCTTCCCTTCCATTGCCTCCTAAGATCCTCTAGGCTTTACAATCTGCCCTGCCTCTGTGCTCTACAGATATCTGGTACTGTCATCTTACCTCCCATAGTAACTTAAGGATCTCTCAGCTTGGCTATTAGCTCTACCATTGAACTGTTAAGATTTCTGGACTTTTCACTCTGCCCCATGAAGAAGTAGTTGGTTTTTTTTAATGTGTTGTCTCCCTCAATAAGAGTGGGAGCTCCTTGAGAACAGGAACCTATCCTACTTTTTCTATCCCCAGAGGCAGTTGGTGGTCCAGTGGATAGAGTGCCGGACCTGGATTAGCAAGACGTTAGTCCAAATCCAACCTAGAAGCTTCCTAGGAGTGACATTTGTAACATTGATGGGATTTAAGATCTTCTCCACCCATTAGTAGGCCTCATGTGCACCCATTAAGGGAAGCTTGCTTAGGGGAGGCTTGCTTATAGGAAGGTTTTCACACCTTTTGCTAATTTCTAATTAGGCACTGTCATGAGGGCTGTGATACCTTCTGGCTCTGAGAAATGTTTACATACTCTGAGCTGGTATTTTGCCTTGGGGTTTTGATTATGAGAAGGATCTTGGGATTCCCTAGTTGGGATTCTGAGTAGCCATAGGCTCAGAACTCACTGACTACTCAGATGTAAAGGCTCTCTCCATTCAGGGATGTATGTAAAGTGTATAGTTGGTCCAGGCAGTCAGAGTCCTGTCTGTTGGTCTTGATTTCTCTGCTTACATTTTCTCTGTTTATATTTTCTCTGAAGTTCAGGGTACTGACTTTTCCCCTGAACTAGTGAATGTAATTTAAAAATATTGTTGACCCCTTAAACAGCTATATTTCCTAGTAAAGCAGATCTAAGAAACCTATGCTAGCAGCCATCTTGTGTATGCTGCTGTGGTTGCTGCTACAACACTGTACAAGCCACTTAATCTCCATTTGCTTTAGTTTCCTCGAGTATAAAATGAGAATGAGAATGGCACCTCCCTTGCAGGGTTGTTATAAAAATCAAATGAGATAGTATTTGTAAAAATGCTTAGCACAGTGCCCAGCATACAGTAAGTGTCACATAAATGATTATTCCCTTCCTTTCCCCCAAGGTTAGCACAATGTTTGGCACATATTAAATACTTAATAAATGCTTATTCATTCATTCAAGAAAGGTCACCATATTTGGAATCGAAGGTCATTTCTCCTGAGATCTGCTACAGATTGCCTGTATGACTCTGTGAAAGTGAACTTCATCTCTCTGCCTCTTAGTTTCTTCATATGGAAAGTGACGGAGTTCAATTAGATGATCTCTGAAGTTTTGTCCCACTAGATTCTATGGTTAGAGATGGGTGAGAGGATAAGAAAAGATTGCTTTTTATTGTTGTTCAGTCACACCCAACCCTTCACAACCCATTTGGAGTTTTCTTGGCAAAGATACTAAAGTCGTTTGCCATTTCTTTCTCCAGCTCTTTTTTACAGATGAGGAAACTGAAAGAAAGAGGTTTAAGTGATTTTTCCCAGAGTCACACAGCTAATAAGTATCTAAGGATTTGAACTCAGGTCTTCCTCACTCCAGGGCCAGTACTCTATCCATTGTACCACCTAGCTGCCCCTAAGACAAGATTAGTATGCTGTGACCTTTTATCTTGGGGTAAGGAGGAGGAACACATTGACTATGAGAAGTATATATTTGCTGCTTTCAACATTTATCACCTGTTTAATTCTTTCTTTCTTTAGGGTCCCATGATTCTTTCAGCTACTGGGTAGATGAAAAGTCTCCCGTGGGACCAGACCAAACTACGGCTATCAAGCGTCTTGCCAGGATCTCCTTTGTTAAAAAGCTGATGAAGAAATGGTCTGTGACGCAGAATCTGACATTCAGGGAGCAGCTAGAGGCAGGGATTCGCTACTTTGACCTGCGTGTGTCATCCAAGCCTGGTGATGCTGACCGGGAGATCTACTTCATCCATGGTCTTTTTGGCATCAAAGTCTGGGAGGGGTTGATGGAAATCAACTCTTTCCTCACACAGCACCCCAAAGAAGTTGTCTTCCTGGACTTCAACCACTTCTATGCCATGGATGATGCCCACCACGAACACCTGATTCAACGGATCCAGGAGGCATTTGGAACCAAGCTATTCCCATCTGAGAGAGTAGAGAATGTGACCCTGCATACTCTGTGGGAGAAAAAATGCCAGGTGGGTAAAAGACACCAAGTAGTATTTGGAGGGGTATTGTATCTGTCTTGGACCAGGCCTCCAGTAAAAATCAGCTATTGCTATTGTTAGTCACAAGAACAAACCCCAAAATCTGATACAGTTTTAGAAAGAAATTTATTTGGTAATTTGGCAGAAGAGAGGGCCAGAAGCAGGGTAGCTCCCTGCTGAATCTTTGTGAGATTGTAATATATAGGGTTCAGGCAAGGGCATAAAGACATTTGCCTGATTGGCCTCATGTAGGCCATAGGAACTGTCCTGAGAAGAACATTTAGAGATGTATATTAACAGGTGTGTTTATACAATTGAGGAAATCCAAAACAATCTTTGGGAGGAACCCAAAAAAGCACTGAATAGACTCTAAGCATGCCTTATAGTCATCTGGCTTCCCTTAAATCTCTCTGAGACCTCTATGATAAGCTTTTGAGTTAATTTTTTAGCTACATAGAGCTAGGCTCGAACAATATTAATAAATGATAAGTATTATTTTCCCATACTATCTCACCTACTTCTAGGCATTGTACCAGTTAACCAGCTTTTAAGAGCACTCTAGCCCCTAATGGCTACCCCATAGGAAGGGTAAGAGAAAGGACTAAGCATCTACATAATACCTACTCTATGCTATACTGTGCTAAACAGTTTTTACAAATATTGTTTCATTTCAACTTTACAACAGCCCTGCAAGGTAGATGCTATTCTTTTCCCCATTTTACAGCTCAGAAAACTGAGGCAAACAGAGGTTAAGGGACTCACCAAGACTAATACAGCTAGTAAGTGTCTGAGGCCAGATTTGAATTCAGGTTGTCTTGAGTCCAGGCCCCAGCACTCAATCCACTGGGCCACCAGCAGCTTCCTTATACCAATTCAGAGGCCAGTCTAAGACATACCTATTTGCTCATAGGTTTGGACATGTTTAGGATATTGGGTTTAAGTGATATGTAACCTAGGGTAGATATGGGTTGACATAAGGACATTGATAGAATGATGTGATGAGATTGAAGACAGTGATATTCAGAAAGGGTTTAATTTTCTAGCCTTTCCTCTTCCTTTTGAAATAGAGAACATATGCCAAGTATTGTCCCCTTTCTCACAGATAGTTTAATATAAACATCAAAGTAAATGGCCAAAGAATATGAAAAGAGAAATTATAAATTATTCATAATCATTTGAAAAAATTGTACCTCACTAATAACAACAATAGGAAAAGTACCCAAAAAAAGATGCAAATTAAAATAACCTTGAAATTCTACCTCATAACAACCAAATTGTTAAAAAAATCTTAAAGGTAATGAAACCCAGTACTGGCAGGGTTGCGCCAGGTTCACTCTTTCTAGAGTGCTAGAGACATCACGAACAGAATTACTTTGGTAAGCAATCTAGAAATACATAATAGAAGTTGCAAAAACAATCATGTACTTTGACCTAATAATTCTATTATTGGGAACATATCCTAATAATGTGATCAGAAACAACGCCCCCAAAAAATAGCCATATGCTCAAAGAGTTTCATGCTATCATTATTTGTAATTGAAAAGAAAATTATTGATAGGCCAGTGCAATACATAGAAGAGCCAGTTGGCATAGCAGATTGCACTAGGCCTAGAGTCAGGAAGACCTAAGTTCAAATCCAATCTTAGTTACTTACTAGCTGTATGACCCTAGACAAGTCACTTAACCCTGTTTGCCTCATCTTCCTCATTTGTAAAATGAACTGGAGAAGGAAATGCTAAACCACTCCAATATCTCTGCCAAGAAAACCCCAAATTGGGTCAACAAAGAGGTGGACATGATTAAAACAACAGAACAACAAAGACATAGAGAGATGTTTGCCCAAAAGACAAGTTTAAGATATCGGACATAAATGATTTCCACCCTAGAGCAGCTTTAGTCCTCTTGGACTATAAATTGTGACAGAGACCAAGATGAACAAGTCTTGGAGTAGAATAGGCATTGCTAACCTATTTGGCATTTCAAATACATCTGAGTAGCATAGCCCGCAACAGCTAGAGCTAAAGTTCCTCTCTGGTGCCCTGTCATCCTCCCCCATTACTATCCCTTATGCCTTCCAACTTGGATGACTGATCATTCTTCTCACCATCTGAACAAGCTCGAGAGCCACCATATGTCTCAAACTCAGCATCATCTGGAAGGCAAATAATCTTCATCAGGGTACTGTTAATTAGTGACAACTGATAAGTGCTGAATCTATCATCCATTCATTAGTGGGGTTTTTTAAGTCTCTTTATATACTCCTTGGCATGGAGCAATGGGAAGTGGAGAGAAAGAGCAAAGAAGAAAAGGCCATTCTGAAGAAGCCCAGGACTAGAAGGACATAATAATAGCTAACATTTATGTTGTTGAATCATTTCAGTCACGTCTGACTCATGACCCAATTTGGGGTTTTCTTGGCAGAAGTACTGGAGTGGTTTGTCATTTCCTTTTCCGGCTCATGGTGAAACTGAGTCAAACAAGGTTGGGTGACTTGCCCAGGGTCATACAACTAGTAAGTATCTGAGACCAGATTTCAATTCAGGTCATCCTAACTTTAGGCCTGATGCTCTATCCACTGTTCCAACTAGCTGCCCCTAACATTTATATACCATTTTATTTTATTTATTTTTGGAGGTGGAAGGCAGGGCAATTGGGGTTAAGTGACTTGCCCAAGGTCACACGGCTAGTAAATAATTACCTTATAGTACTTAATAGTGTCTGAGGCCAGATTAGAACTCAGGTCCTCCTGACTTCAGGGTCGTTGTTGTATTCACTGCCGCCCCATATAGCATTTATAATGTTCGCAAAGCTCTTTACATACATTATCTCATTTGATCTCATTTCACAACATATGAAATGCTAGCTTGAGCTGCATTTTATAGATGGGGAAACTGAGGCTAAAAGAAAATAAATAATTTTCTCAGGGACATAGCTATTAAATGTCTGACAGATAATTTAAGCTTTATTCTTTCTAATTCCAAGTATGGCATGCTATCTACCCCGCCACCTAGTGGCTTCCTAAGGGCTCAGTACCCAGAGACTTTCCAGGATGCTGTACCCCCTCTGTACTCCACTGTCAATGAAATTAAAATGATTGGTATTAATATTAACAATAATTATGAATACATTTGTTTATTTCTTTTGATCATACAAAGTATTTTTACACCCATTATTTCATTTGATCCTCACAATACCTTTGAGATAATCAAAACAGAATGCAGTATTCAAACTCTTAAGAAATAAAGCTGCTGAGATTCAGAGAGGTTAAGTGTTTTTTTCCAAAATCACAAAGGTAGTAAGTCAGGGTCAGTATCAATTGCTTTTTAAAAACGCTATCTCCTGATAGTGATTGTCTATCCCTGATCTAAAGTACAGCTAAAGTAGGAGGATCCATTCTGAGACTTCTCTTGGGTTTCAGATAGGTTCAGGGGAACCCCTAGAGAGAAGGGATTTTTACCTATATCTAGGAATGGTCATCAGCAGAGAAAGCCCAGTCTGCTGAGGAACTCAGTTAAATATACCTCCTTACCCAGGTCTAGATCTTGCTGTCTTCAGAAAAGGAGGGCAGGCCTAATGAAAATTTGCTTTGATTGGTTAGGTTGATATCAGAATATTGGGAAAGGAGACATTCAGATACAGCAGAGATTACCTAGCCTTTCCTCAGCTTTTTCAGATTACATATGCCAGTGATTGTCCATTTGTTCACAGACAGATTAACAGAAGCATCCAAATGAATGGTCAAAGAATATAAGCAGAGAATACAAGAGAGAAAAGACAAATTGCTCCTAATCATTAAAAAAAGTTCAATCTCTATAATAATAATAATATATAGATATAAATAAGAGATAAATATATATAAATTAATAAGAGATGTAAATAAGAATAACTGTGATATTACCTCTCATCAATTAAGTTGAAAGAAAATAAAGGCAATGTAGCCCATTGGTGGCAGGGCTATGGAGAAACAGATAGACATCCATTTCTCCTGGAATGGAAAACTAGTAGAATTTTTTTTTTAAACAGACTGACAATACACCATAAAAGAAACAAAAATTATCATACCTTTTGACCTAATAATTCCATTGAATAATTCAGGAACAGCAGCCAGTATGGACCATGGATACACAGGAATAGGGGGAAGCCTGCCCTCTGCAGGACTTTTAGAGTATAGCCTTTATCTTGTGAAAAGTTTTTTTTTTTTATTTTAATTTAAATTTTTTTTTTAAAGCAGTCTGGTTTGTAGTATTTTCAAGCTGGGCATTGATATTGTATTTCTTTTAAAGTGAAGAGGTAATCATTTTTAGATAGACCTGTGCAATTTGTTTTCATGCTTTCAATAATCCAGTTGCTTAGTGAACAAACAGCAGTAAATATGATATATTGTCATTATTATTATTATTACTATCTGTTTAACTGTGAAACACTTTTCCAGTTGTAAATAAAATAGATCATGGTAAATAGGGTTTCTATTCTCTCCTAAGAAGTATAAAAAAGGAAAATTATTTGTTGGTGTCATCAATTTAAATTTTGCCCCCATTTTTCCCCTGAAAGCCTTCTTCCTTTCATGTTTCTCTCTCATTAACTTATTTTTTTTAATGACAAAATTAGTTTACTTCAGAAGAAGCACTTACTTCTCTTTGGTGTTGTCCCACCAAAAAGAGACTGCTAGGGAAGGATTGTCCCTATGTTGGTTAACAAAGTAAAAAAAAAGTTTCACCTAATGGGACCTTGTACCTAAGAGCTACGACATATTTCTTTGTATAGTCTGGTGGCAAGGACTCTTCACCAAGCAGTTATCTTTCATTCTTCCACCAAGCAAGCTCCCGTTACATAGATAGAGAGTACAGGGGGATGCTTCAGTTGGCACAGTTAGAATTGAATTAGAAGACTCAATCGTTGCCTCAAGGAAGTTTTGGGGCTCCTTGGAGAGACACAAGGAACAACTAAAGAACCACAACAAAGCAATAGACGAGCAGTTTACAGATGTGGAAGATGGGCTTACTCATAAAAGAAAGGAATATTATTTGTTGGTGAATGTCATCGTTTTAAATTCTGACTCTTGTCCCATTTTTTCCCCAGGAAGACTTCTTCCCTTCTTGCTTCCCCATCCACTGATTTCTTTAGAAAGTTTCTAGAGAAAATTTCTTACAATAAGTGATGTTGGGGCACCTAGGTGGTGCAGTGAATAGAGCATGAGCCCTGGGAGTCAGGAGGACCTGAGTTCAAATTCAGCCTCAGACACGTAACACGTAATAGTCATGTGACCTTGGGCAAGTCACTTAACCCCAATTACGTTGACCTCCCCACTCCAAAAAGCAAAAAAAATAATTAAAAATAAAAAAGAGAATAAGTGATGTTAAGCAAGATCTAAAAGAAAATTTTAGATGAGAAAAGAATTTACTTATAAGCAAAGACAAAGAAACAGGAACAAGCTAGATTTATTTATTTATTTTTTTGCTAATAGTGAAGTATAGGCAAAGAATCAGTAAGTCTAAGTATTGAGAATATAAAGAAAGGTAAAAGATAGTTCCTTCTTTCAAGGAACTTGCAGCTTAATAAGAAAGACAACATGCAAACAATTAGGTACAAACAAGACATAGACAAATAGCTATAGATTTGTAGATAACTGTTTATATCAGGGGTGAGGAACCTGCAACCTCGAGGTCACATGTGACCGTCTAGGTCCTCAACTGAATCCAAGATTCAGTCAAAGGGCCACACTTGAGGACCTAGAGGGCCACAGGTGGCCTCCAGGCCTCAGATTCCCCACCCTCTGGTCTATATCTTGTTTGTGCCTAGTTTTTTGCATGTTGTGTCCCTGATTAAACTGTGGTACAATTAGGTACAAATAAGATAGATACATATATCTATCTGTCTAATAATCCATCTCTATATCTATCTCTAATCTATATCAATACCTCTCCTTTGTACTTAGTTGTTTACATATATATGTATCTATATATGCATACATAATTTTCACATATGATAACTGGCTAATGATCAATTGGAAATAATCAGCAGAGGCAAAGCACTAGAATTGAGGGGGATAGAGAAAGGCTGTCCTGCAGGAGAAGGGATACATCTCCTCGTTTTTTTTTTTGAGGGGAGGTAAGGCAATTGGGGTTAAGTGACTTGACCAAGGTCACACAGCTAGTGTGTCAAGTGTCTGAGTTCATATTTGAACTCAGGTCCTCCTAACTCCAGGGCCAGTGCTCTATTCACTGCACCACTTACCTGCCCCTAATCTCCTCATTTTATAGATGAAGACATAAGGAACAAGAGAAGTTATATGACCTGCCCAAAGTCACACAGCTTCTCAGGTTTGCAGAACCAGGCCATTGCAGCATAGAACTTGAGAGTTGGAAGGGACCTTGGCCGTCATCTAGGCTAACCATTATAGTAAAGGAATCCCTACTAGTACATATTTGATACATGATCATCCAACTCCTGCTTGAAGACCTCTAAGGAGAAGGGATGGATCCCCTGTCAAAACAACCTATTTCACTTTTGGACTGTTCTGATCGTTGGGAAGGTTATCCTGACATCACACAGAAATGGACCCTTTTCTGTTTCTGCCTGGTACTTCAATTCTGTCCTCTGAGGCCAGACAGAACAATTCTAGTCCTTTATCCATAGTACAGCCCTTCAGATACTTAGACCCAAATCCTCCTTCCCTCCTAACCCTCCAAACCCATCTCTAGGAACTCACAATCTAATGGAGGAAGAAAACACTTAACAATAAGCTGAAATAGGAAGAAGGAGGATTAAGTCAGTTAGTGGGGTGTGATGAAGTCAGGAGCCCATCCAGTGAAAAATGAAATTGCTGCTCTGGGTGCCCTCCTTAAGTGGAAAATCAGGAAAGAGCCCCCCCCCCCCATTCCTTCCCATCAGAAGGAGGGAGGGACCTTCGAGGGAGGAAGTCCTAAGGAGTATGAGTTTTTGAGTTGTGACCTCGTGCGATGATGAGTCTAAAGAAGTCCAGGAGTGCAGCCTAGTGTGAAATGTCTATGTTCCCAGTGATGAGTACCATTGTCTGTCCCATAGTGGACAATTAATAAATCAGTTTTAAATTGAATTTACTTGGATTTTATGTTGTAGAGCAAAAGGTGAAATAGCCGTAGATCTGTAACTCCTACAGCCCTTAGCTAGCAAGCTAGACAGAATTGCTAACCTTGTATGGCAATTAGATTCAGAGTTCTAGAATCAGAAAGATTCAGAGGATGTAGTTCAAAGCCTTTATTTTTTGTTGTTGTTCAGTTGTTTCAATCATGTCTGACTCTTTGTGACCCCATTTAGGGATTTCTTGGCAAAGATGCTGGAGTGGTTTGCCATTTCCTTCTACAACTCATTTGACAGATGAGGAAACAGGTAAACAGGGTTAGGTGACTTGCCCAGGGTCACACAGCTAGTAAGTGTCAGAGTCCAGATTTGAACTCAGGAAAATGAGTCTTACTGACTCCTGGTGCTCTAACCACTGAACCACCTAGCTGCCCTTTATTATACCGATGAGGAAACTGAGACCTAGGTAAATTAAATGGTTGCTCAAGGTCATACAGATCAAGATTAAAAAGTTAGTGTTCTATAAGGTCCATTCTAACTTTATGAGGAAAACATTTTGCTGACTTTAAAGCATTATGTAAATATTGGTTATTATTATTCAGAGAATCTATAATGTGGTCTTATTTAAATAAATTCAGCATGCTTTCATTAAGTATATACTCTATGTAAGGCACAATGCTCATATGGTCTTCTGATTTTTCCAGTATACTACTTAATAGATCATTCTCCTTTAAGAGATTATGCTAAAAGTATTGAACCCTTGAACAAAAACTATGACTATTTGGAGAAAGAAGCCCCTCCCCAGGCTCTGAAGGAACCATTTCTGAAGATCATGTGGTTAACCTAATTAAAATGCATATTTACCACAGATGTCATTAGCAATCAATTATTCAGAAACATTTTTTAAAAAGCATTTCCAGTCTAATTGACCTCCTGGCATAATGAAGTATCCACTCTTCAAGGATCTTCTGTACTTAGCATTCAGAACAGTTTACTCAAGCACCTTAATCATTAGCTTAATGCCCAGACAGTCAAATCAGTCAGAACATTCCTATTTCCACACCTGGAAGATTATTCTCTCTGCCAAGCTAGCAGGCATTTGGAGAGCAAGTCATGTAAACAGACTTGCATTCCTTCCAGGAGAGGGCATTGCTGCTGTTATAAGCATACTAATGGGACTCTTGGACTTTCTGATAGGTTTTTAGAGACAAGCCCTTTCCTGAGAACATATTCAGTTGCCCTCACCCCGCCCCCTCCTCTAGCCCCATTTTTTCATAAAGAGTAATCCTTCTAGAAAACTATGACAAAACTGAAATGTTTTAACCAGAACAAATCCTAGGGTACTAGTCTAAGAGTTTGAACCCTTAAGTAAGTCCGCTAGCAACTAAACCATGGGACTTGGAGAAAGTAACTTTGTAATCTTTTTTTTTTTTTTTGCCTTTTGGAGGGCAATTGGGGTTAAGTAACTTGCCCATAGGTTACACAGCTAGTTTTTTTGTGTGGGTGTTAAGTGTCTGAGGCAGGAACCGAATCAGGGTCCTCCCGACTCTAGGGCCGGCACTTTACTCACTGTGCCACCTAACTGCCCCCCCCCCCATAATCTTTCTAGGCCTCAGTTTGTGTTTGTTTGGATTTTAATCCATGTGTTACAATAGACCCATTGCTAAGGGAGATAGGAAACCCTCTCCCATCTAAGGGCCTCAGATCAGAGATCACACAAATAGAAATCAGTCTTGGGGAAGCCTGGACCCAAAGGAGGAAGTCACCTTCTTTCTCATTATCTCTGATTCATTCCAACACCAGCCTAGAGCAGAACTCTGGGAATGATCACTTTAAACAAAGGTTAGGTTTGTCTCCTTTCTTGTTTGTCCTTCATTCTCAAAGAGGATCATGACATTAGGAAGGTCACTTGCAAGTGAATTGGATTTAAGTGAGGGAGGGCTGTGCAAAGTCACGAGCCTCATTCTCCCTCCAGAGACATCTGGGTCCAGTGGCAAAATATAGATCAGGATGACTGGAGGTGACCCCCTGTCTCATTTCTATGATCTCTCTCAAAGAGTTTCTTTTAGAAAGGTTCTCTATGTACAAAGTAGAGAACAGCTTTTATTTCCTCCACCACAAAAGAAATTCTTAAAACACAAAAGATTCAGAAATTCACATTGACAAAGACTTGAAACACAAATCCACGACTCATGTTAAATGCTTTGGTGAAGGTGGATGCCTAAATCATTAAAACATGAAACATTTTGTGAGGTTGTAAAACAGATATACCACTTTCATGTATTGTTCTGGAGATGGTTATCTTCTTCTCAAAAACATTGCACCAGGGGGCAGCTAGTTGACTCAGTGAACAGAGCACTGGCCCTGGAGTCAGGAGACCTGAGTTCAAATGTGGCCTCAGAGGCTTATCACTTACTAACCATGTGACCTTGGGCAAGTCACTTAACCCCATTTGCCCTGTATGCCCCCTCCAAAAAGCAAAAATAAAATAAAATATTGCTCCAGGAAGCACCTCACATAGGGCAGCCAGAATCAACTGAACAAACCCACGAACTCCCGAATGCCCACGGTAATTCAGCTTAATCAGTTTTTAGTAACCTATGTCCATAGAACACCTAGGTAGTACAGTAGATAGAGTGCTGGGCCTGGAGTCAGGAAGACCCAAGTTCAAATCTTCCCCAAATCTTTTACTAGTTGTGTGACCCTGGGCAAGTCACTTAACCTCAATTTCCTCATCTGTAAAATGAGCTGGAGAAGGAAATAACAGACCACTTGCGTATCTTTGCCTAATCAAGACAAAGAATTGGATACAACTGAACAATAACAACAAATGTTCATAGAAAGAAACACAAAATATGAAAGGTAGTTAAGGTTTTAAAATCCAGGCATGAGATCCCTGAATTAGCACATGTTTTTGCAACAATATTTGGGCAACCACCATTGTTTCCCTGGGGAGAGAGGAAGAAGAAATTCCTTTCCCTCTTTTCTCACAGGAAATCCAAGGGAGGGTCTCAAACCACAGTCAGAAGAGAGGAGAAAAGAAAGCAAGACTGAAGTTGTCTCCCACTTCAAAGTCTCCTGCAAGGGCATCTCACACTGCTTGGTGATCAGACCTCTTTGATGTAGCCTCCTGTTATGGGAGAAGACTTAGGACAAGGAAGGGATGTAGCTGCAAACCAGACATCTCTAGTTGCAGAAGAGGCCCACGCCTACGTTTGCCAGAAGCACCCAGGGCATAATCTCTGAGCATATTTTATGTGATTCTTCCTCCCTGTTCCCAGCTCTGACACCAGGCCCATCCCCAAATACCTTCCATGGAGGGAACTTTAATGCAACTCCACCCCCGCCCCTCATAACTAGATATCTCAGAGCACCAGGCTTGAAGTCAGAAAGACCCGAGTTCAAATTCCACTCTCAGATTATCTTTGTGATCTTAGGCAAGTGATTCAGCGTCTGATTGTTTCTGCAGCTGTAAAATGGGGATAATACTAGCATCTACCTCCCAGTATTGTGAGGACTAAGTGAGACATTTTTGAAGTTCTTAGCACAGTGCCTAGCAAGCAGTAGGTGCTTAATAAATACTTTTCCCCTTCTTCCCAACACATAAAAATGAAATTCTTAAAGGCTTCATTGTCTCTAAGAACTGTTTTAGCTAAGAAATTTTAACTACACTGTCCTCCTTTACCTATACACATATTCCCTAAAATTAACTCCATAGTCATGGCTGACAAGTCAGTCTACTAGTTTGCTAGCTAATTTTTTTTTTTTGCTTTTTGGAGGGGGGAAGGTAGGGCAATTGGGGTTAAGTGACTTGCCCAAGGTCACACAGCTAGTTTTGCTAGCTCATTTTAAGAGTAATAATTCTAAAAGTTCTACATGTGCTTATACTTAGTTATGGGTCTTATCCAGTGCTTTTCTTTCCCCATCAGCTTTAGTTTCGAACCAGAGTAATGACTTCAATTTTCATAATAGTAGACAGTTTTATATAATGATAGTTAGCATGTATAGAGTGTTTTAAGAACAAAGTGTTTTACACTTATATTTCTCTCATTTTACTCTCATAGCAATTCTATGGGAAGTGTATATACTATTGTTGCCCCCATTTTACAGATGAGGAAACTGAGGCAGGCAGCAGTTAAGTGACTTGTCCAGGGTCATACAACTGGGAACTGTCAAAGCCCAGATCTGAGCTCGAGGATGTTCCTAACTACAGGTCCTATGCTCTATCCACTGAGCCACCTAATTGTCAATTCTCACACTAATTTCTTGCATTTTTCTTTCTCTCTGTTTCTTCATATTTCAGGTTCTTATTTTCTACCATTCTCCCCTTGCCATGCAATACCCCTTCCTGTGGCCAGGACACAGAATTCCAGCACCATGGGCCAATACAACATGCGTGAGGAAACTCATACACTTCTTAGACACAACTCTTGGTGAAAGAGCTCCCCGTGGAGCTTTCCATGTCTCCCAAGCTATTCTCACACCCAGAGTGAAGACCATTGCCCGAGGTCTGGTCGGTGGCCTCAAGAACACACTGGTGCACAGGTAAGTATTTGCTTTGGTTCCACAAGTGAAGCTTTTCAACAATCCTATTTACATTACTGAATCATACAAAGCAGCATGCCAGCCATGCTACTTTATGAATTCCTTCTTTGTAAATATAAACCTCATATCTGAGCCAGGGTCATCCTGCCTGAAGGAACTCTAAAACTTCACTAAAATGTGTGCATGGTGTCTTTGTAGAGTCTTTTCAACAACATCTTATGCAAATACTCTGTGCTCATCTGATGAGTGGCCCAGTTACTATCTGGTCACTTGTAGTGCCAACAATATTCAAAGTCAAATGCGATTAGAAATAGGCTGGCATAGTGCTCAACTGCAAAATATAACAGATTCTCCATATATAGACATAAGCAAAACATTTATTCAGACACCAGAAGATCCAGTCCCCAAACCAGAAATCTGAATCCATCATAGTAACAAAGAAGTTAATACACCATAACAGCACAGAGAGCCACACCATCCTCTAGCCTTCCCATATGCCAACACTCACAAGCCTAGCTGTCAGCCTCCGTACGTCCTCTCCTCCCTCCATCTCTAACTACTCTGATTCCCAGCTTCCTGTGGGCTCTGCTCCACCCTTCAGCAAACTCCTCCTACCATAGGCTCCATGTGATTACATTCAGCCTATTAGGGAGCAGGGAAAAATCTTTGAAGCAGGGAAGGTCTTCAAATTCCCTTAGGCTTATTAAGGGGTAGGAAGATCTTCAAATTACCATTACCATTACACCATTGCTCCAGTGGCCCATGACCAACCACACAACAAAGAAATCTTTCTCCCTTCAATAGTGACAACAAGGTCTAAGGACAAGCTGTAATAGCTCCCTCAGCAAATTCCTGCCCATTCCCAGAGATGTAGGGAATACAAAGTTGTATGACTATAAGTTGAAAGTAGCAGTCTGTTACAGTGGAAAGATAATTGCTTCTTGGAAGAGTCTTGGGTTCAAATTCTGGCTGAGGTAACTTTTTACCTGTAGCAGCATTTATAAATACCTTAACTTTCCTAGGACTCAACTTCTTCATCTCTAAAATGAAGAACTGAACTAGATTAATCAATTAACAATCATTTTTAAGTATCCACTTTGTGCTGGGAACTGTGCTGGAGACACAAATGCTATCTATCTATATGCATATATACATATATGTCACCATGTATTTATATGTATATTATATATGTCTATGTGTATATATGTTACATATATGTCTGTGTGTATATATGTATATTATATGTGTGTATAAACAAATGAGACAAGGGCATATAGAAGTATAACAGTATACCTATGAAGATAATTTGTTGCTGTTCAGTCATTTTTTCAATCATGACCCCACCTGGGGTTTTATTGGCAAAGATACTAGAGTGGTTTACCATTTTCCCCTTCAGCTCATTTTACAGATGAGGAAACTGAGGCAAATGAGGTTAAATGACTTGCCTAGGGTCACATAGCTAGTAAGTGTCTGAAACCAGATTTGAACTCCAGAAGATGAGTCTTCCTCACTCCAGGACCAGCACTTTGTACACTATGGTGCCACCTAGAAGCCCCTACCTGTAGCCCCATAAATAAATCACTTAAATTCCCTAGGACTCAACTTCCTCATCTCTAAAATGAAAGAATTGGACTAGATTAATCAATTGACAACCATTTTTAAGTACTCAGTATGTGCTGAGCACTGTGCTAGAGATATAAATACAATATTTTTTTAAACGAATGAGACCACAAGGGCATATATAAGTACATACAGTATAACTATGAAGATAATTTGTTGTCATTCAGTGATTAAGTACAAGGTGATTTGGGAGGGAAGGACTGATGTAAACAAGAAAGACTCCATGGAGAAGTTGATACTTAAACTGCATCTTGAAGGAACCAAGTGTTCCTATGATCAGGAGGTAAAAAGAGGGTAGATTTTAGGTGTGAAGAGATCGAGTACATAGCCAGGGGACTTGGGAGAGAGAAGAGTTCAGTTTAGCTCTATCCAAGCAAGGGGAGGGGGGAGTGGAGGGTGATGTACAGCAAGGCTGGAAAGACGAATTAGGTGCAAACACATGATTTCATAACAAAGAGTGATCTCACAGTCCCTTTTAAGCTCTGCATTCTCAGTCTGCATCATTTAAATACACAGTCATCCTGATCACAGGGACATAATGCCAAAGTGTGGGATACCCTTGTCCATGGGATGGATTACTTCATGTTAAGTGGTCTAAAGATGGACACATCAAGTCCCCATTGATCACAGGGACATTATAAGAATTATACAATTGACACAAAACAGGAAGCCATGTAGAAGACAAGTTAGAGTCCTCTAAGGAAGCATATGCAGTTCTGGCAAAGAAATTATTCCAAATAGCTAAGTGTAGTATGAGATTAACTTGTCCTCTGGGCATAGAGACTGGAAGCATTGACCTTCCAGTCACCTTCCCTTAAAGGCATAGCACAGTCTCTCATATCAGATAAAGGAATAAAATAATGCTATGAAACTGAAACTGGGCACTGTTTTCCTGACCAAATCCAACAGGGAAAAACTCTAAAGTGGGTTTGCTCAGTATTAAGTTATAAGCTTCCAGAGCCCTTAGATAAACAAGGTCACTGGCCACACACTCTCTTTGGTCTGGGCAAAAACCACTAAGAATACAGTCTTTTTGGCTGAATTTCTAAGGTAATTTGTACCAGACTCCCAGGAGGTAGGACTTCCTGTTGGCAAAGGCAAAATGAGACATTTGTGCACCCTAAGCACAGGCAAAATCATGCCCTATCCCATCCCACTCTTTGGAAAATTTTGCCTTTTATGTATTTTATCTACTAGTCTTTGTTGATAAATAACAGATGGAATTTGATTCACCATTTACTCAAAGGATGGAATTCACATCTATGAGTAGATAAGCACTAGACAGCTGACTGAGGTACGTAGACTTGCCCAGGGATGCACAGCTAGCAAATTTGAGAGGCTAGATTTGAATTGAGGGTTTCCTGATCACAAAACCAGGACCCTATCCACCATCCACAATGCCTCTTTTGAATTTAGCACAAAAGAACTGCCTATGAGACATCGAGAAGTGAATTTTCTAGCATTTATAAAAAATCAAATACGTGCAGTTTTTAAAAGAAATATTTAATTCTTTTTATTGTGTGCCATTCCTCCCCTCTACTCCACATTGTGACCTAGACAATTTTCTTTCCTACCTCTTGTCTATCTCTGCTCTCTGGAATCAAAAGAAGGCATGGTTTTGCTTGAAACTATGAGAAAAGCATACTGGGAGCAATCGAAAGGCCCTTCATTCCTGCTGAGAGCACTGTTTAAGGTCAGGCTCCTCCAGTAGCTTTCAAGGTCATTGGCAAGTCTTCACCTCCCTACCTTATAGTCTTTGAATTGCCACTGAAATTCAATATTATTAATTTATTTATTAATCAAAATGAATCCTTCTCTCTTATCTCAAGATCCCAGATCCCAATATTGACACATCTTGGGTGCAAGGGGAAGAGAAACAGTCAAGAAAGTGTCTGAGATATTTCTTTATTTTCCTTTCCTTTCCTTCTTTGTAACCCAAGCTTTGGGGAAAAGTTGACATATGCAGCCTGAAACCTGAAACAGAGTTCTTTGTCTCTGGAGAGCAGGAAGACATACAATACTTTCCTCTCACTACTTGACCTCTCCAGATCCTAGCTCCAGGGATCTGGGATTTTGCTACTGACAGATGGTTTACTTGCATTTTCTTGTGCTGAACAGGAAGTGGCGCTTGTGTTTCATTTTTTAAAGCCTGCCACTTCAGAAAGTGGATGGGGCTATGAAATTTCTCCTGGTGTTCAATGTAGCTGCATCCTTTCAGTAGGGGGAGTTTCAATGCCCCCTTTTCTACAAACCAGTAGAGTTTACATTTCCCATCATCCCAGTCTCCTCAAGCCTGATCTTAGAGACAGCCTTGTAATGCAATGAAAAGAGCATTAGAATTGAAGCCAAGAGACCCAAATTCTTGTCAGGGCTTTTTCATTAATTTACTGTGTGCCCTAAGGTTCTTTCTAGCACTAACATTCTATGGTTACCTGAGATGCTTAAGTACACTTGATTGGTCTTGAGATTGGTCAGCACTTTTGACCTGAGGGATTCAGTGATGGTTCTCCCAACAGAAAGAGCCTTAAATTCAGCTTAGAGCACTATGTCAGAACACACTCCTTAGTAGCCTTGAGGATCACAGGCTGATGTCCCCGATGAGCCTACCACTGATGTGTTCAATTCTGCCATTTATTCATCTGAGAAGTAATGTGATATAATTGATAGGCAGGCTGGCCTCAGAGTCAGGAAAACCAGGCTGCAAGCAGAGCTCCTGATACAAACTGGTTGTGTGACACCAGATAAATCTTCTAACCTCTAATTGACTATAAATTGCACAACAGATTATTGATAGATGGAATTTCCTCACTAAAAGTTACCCATAAAATTATAGGTCTAGTCAAAAAAAAAAACTTATTTGAACTAAAACATTAGGTTTCGAAATATCATAGGATCACAAGCTTCAATCTGAAAAGGAGCTTAGAGCTAATGTGGTCCAACTTCTTCTTTTTACTGATGAGGAAACTGAGGCCCAAGTAGGTTAAATTATTTCCCAAATTCTTGCAGGTATTTTATCAAAAATTAAATCTGAACCTAGGTCTTCTGATTTCAACGGCAGGGGTCAATGCCCTCTGCACCACTGCCGTGGAAAGGATATCACATCAAATCATTAATAGCTAATTGTACATTGATTTCTGAGATTCTTTTTTCTACAAAGAACCAAGTGATTGTGGGGCCTCATGGGAACCAGACACAGAAGAAGTAGATTCTGATTGCCAAGAAGGTAGAGGAAGGTTATGTCTAGAAAACAGATTCAGACTTGCAGATCAGCACCTACTACAACAGTGGGAGATCGTGAATACCTGTAGACAAAGCCAAAAGTCAGTATAGTGTTGGGGTGGAGGGAATGAAAGGTAATCCACAGAAGGTGAGAGGGTTGACATATTCCAGTTTTGCCTCTCTAAAATTTGCCTAGGGTTGACCCTGTTTATAAGATTAACCTATCACAAAACCTTAAATTAGGGGCAATCTGTGAACTCCCCAGCAGCATTACTAATTCAATAAGTCTCAAGGGAACTCATTTTTATAAGAATTCAGCATTATGATAGCCCTTTGGTAATCAGTATTGAATATCACCCCTAAACATCCTGAATGGGAGACCTGGGCCCATGAATTAACAGAGGAATGTGTTTTCCATTCGGTTACTAAAAAGTAAGATTTCCATTTGAGCTCATTATATTCTCAAGACCTGTTCTGGAACTTCTTGGCACCTGTGTCAATTGGATGGTAGCCCTGCTCTCAGTAAAGCTACCAATAAACTCTGGAAGATTTTCAATCATGCTCTTATTTGGAGATCACAAGCATAAATGTCCCTGAAAGTAGAATGTAAATGTCAGCTCACTGGAGTTTGTGACAAAATGTGCTGTCCTTTGGTGGTGGTGGTATGTTCATTTTTATCAGTCATGTCTGACTCTGTGACCCCCTTTGGGGTTTTCTTGGCAAAGATGCTGAAGTAGTTTGCCATTTCCCTCTCTAGATCATTTTACTGATAGGGAAACTGAGGCAAATAATGTTAAGTAATTTGGCCAGGGTCACCCAGCTAGTAAACATCCAAGGTGCTATCCTTAGATCTTCTTTATTGAGTTGCCCTAATTTCCCCACTTCTTTTTGTTTTTTTAGGAACCTTCCTGTGATTCTGAACTGGGTGAAGACACAGAAACCTGGAGTCCTGGGTGTCAACATCATCACATCTGATTTTGTAGACCTGGTGGACTTTGCCACAACCGTCATTGAGTTGAATAACATCCTCCTACAAGGGGACAGAGCTCTGGCTAAATGCTGATTCCCTTTTTATTTAATTCTGTATTGAATTTATTGATTCAGGGCAGAGTTTTGACAGGTGTCCCTGCCAATGGTAGTAGTCCCTGGGCAGATTTTGGAAGTGAATAAGAGGAGGCCTTTCTTCCTTTATTCATAGGGCCTGTTGAGTAATGTTGACATTACTACCGATTTCAGTTTTCCAGATGAAGCTTTTGACATACTGGAAAGTCCAAGGGGAGAAATCCCACTTTAAATAATCAATGTCAGAGTTTCTTTTCACTGGATCATAGGATGTATTCATTGGTTAGGAATGTGTATAACAGGCTTCATCAGGGTATTTTGTGTCCCTTGTCTGGTTTCTTTCTCTGTTGTCTTTCAAGATGTTGTTTGTGCCAGTAAGAAGCCTAAAGTTCAAGTGGACATTCCTGATCAGAGAAACATCCTATCCCAAGTATTGTCTGTCCTGTAGTAGATAGAGCACCAACCTAGGCCTCTGATGGGGTCCCCCCCAAGTAAGAGAAAGTGCTGGTGTTAGGAAGGGGGTTGGGCAAAAACCCACTTCTAAGAGTCAGCTAGTAGGACTTAACATGGTGGTGTCAGTAAGAGGGCTGCTATTGCATTGTTTGCCCTGGTTACTTGCTGACATTTCCTCAGAGAATCGGGCCCAGAGATTCAGGTAACAGGTGGATTTTACAGTCCCAAAACATTACTTCCTTTCCATTTATTTTGTTTGCATAAAGAGAAAGAAAAGAGGAAGATAATTTTAAACTTGAGATTGAGAATGGTTAGATATGCATGCTTTCTCATTTCTCTTTCTGTTTTGTTTTGGAATTATTTCCCAACGGACTTCCACTTGAACTCTAAATCATTTTGGCAAGAGGCCTCTTTGGAACAGTGTCTTCAAGCCAGCTACTGAGGTCACGGACAACTCTGGAGTGCATCTGGGATTAGTGTCTGACTTTTGTGACGTCATGCCCAGAGAATGTACCAAGTGGCAATGCCATAATAGACTGAGGCAAAATCATGATTGAAAAGTGCAGTGGCATTACATGGGCATTTTTCAGTTGGGTTTGGAGCTATTCTGTGATTTTTTGGAAACAAAGACTACCTCGGGGACATTTAGATGGTTTGTGTGTCATCCAAAAAAAAAAAACCAACCCAACCCCAGTATTAGGGGAGTTTCGTGTTAATTTCTCAATTTGATTAACCTCCTGCAAGATGTTTGGAGTTAAGCTAGCCATCAATGAATTGAAGGGCTTTGAAATTCAAAAGAAAACTTTTATTGATTGACAAGAGGTGCTTACTATAGTAAGAGAGCTCTTTTCTCATTTTATTTATGTATTTATTTACTTATTTATACACACTATATTGACAGGACTTCCTAGGTCAGAAGGGCTCATGATGGATCTTCAAGAACTCCTTCCTGCCCAGGATAGACAAGTTTGCTATTTTCCTTAGGATGGCAGGACCACCTTTCTCAATACAATTGTATGTGATTCTTAGTCTGCTATTGACTTTCACTCTCTGCTGCCCTTTCTCTTATGCTACCCAAGGACTTTGTGAACTGGGTCGACTTTCCAGGACGGTTCTTGCTGCACCAGTGCAATGGCTGAGGAGGAAATGGATGATGAGAACCACCACTTCCCATCCCATCTATATCTCGTCCTGTTTCAGAACAGGACTGAAAGGTGAATGCTAGCAGGTGATAACTGGAAAAGGTAGGATGCATTCCTACCCATCTGGAACTGGTTGCTGTGAGTACGGGAGCAGCAGGGAATACTTTAGGAATGGCAGCCTCTGGACCCCGGAAGAGAAAGGAAAAACCCAGATGACAAATGTATGTGGGTTTTGGTGGGGAGGGAAAGGAAAAGTGCACACACACACACATACACACACACATTGCATAGTGTGTATTGATCTTGCTGGACCTCTCCTTCAATTACTTTCTGTTTTGTCCCTTTGTTGCTGGTAGCTGGAGTTTTGCATTTGTCTGCAATGAGAGTATCCAACCAGCTGCTAAGAAGATAACTCTTCATTCTCCAGCTGTTGCTTTCTCTAGCCTTGTTGCAAATGCCACTTCTTCAGAAAAAGGCGAAGTTCAGATGCTCAGTTTACAGACCCTGAGTAGGTCACACCTCAGTCCCTGTCAAAGGAATCTTTCTTTGTCTTGGAAGCTTTCTTTAGAAGAAGTGGTATCTGGAATCATTCTGTTATAGAAAAAACAACAGCAGCAAATCAAAAGAAGATGTTGTTACTTGGGGATGGGGGCACACTGGTGTTCCCTTTCTAAATCCTGCTTCAATACAAACAAGGTGAAGAGGAGGAAGAGGAGGAGTCTAGGGCCCAGGTCGTCAGTCCAGTTTGGAGAAGTTGCTAGGAGCTGGGCCATCAGGCTGCCAATTCACCCTCTTATAACATGGTACAGTGACAGGGAGGCTAGGGAAGGACGGCTTCTTCTCCCATATTTTATTTGAGACTCAGTCACATCAGTTCCATGGTGCCATGGGGACAGGTGTTCCTGGCATTAAGAAATAGAATGTCAGTGACACCCAAGGGCTCCTTACTGATAAAAGAAATGTTTACTTGGTTTTTCCCCTTTGCTGTTTTGTTCTGTTTCATTTTGAACATGTCACTGAGTTTCATTTTAATCATTTCCTTCTGTGTTGACCAAGTGGACTTCAGGTTTTGGATGAATAAGAGAACAGTTCTCAAGCATGCCACCAAAGTACAGAAACCGGCAGCTGCCCACATGTATGGTAGGGTGCTGGAGATCATTATTGCCCTGTGGTTTGTCATCCTTGTTTATATTTGGGAAACATTCTGTCTTGGAGTCAGTAGGATGGCGGAAGGGGTTGTGATTTATAATTCTGCTGTAAACACTGGACCCAGATTTGGCTGCCTCTCAGCCCCAGGAAAAGGTTAACACAGATGTTAAAGGATATGTGCGTTCTGTTCCTTAACCCTGTTGCTAAGCAGCAGAGTGGAGGCAGAAGATGAGGAGAGGGCAGGGGGGTGGGGTGAAGAGGGACTTCGGTTTGGGTTAGTGACCCATCCTGTGTCTGCCATAAGAAAAGTGGCCCGACCGCATTACTTACTCTTCCAAGTTGTGTGGTTTAAAAACCAAAACAGTATTTATGCTTGTTCAGAACTGAATATTGTTGACTCCACAATCAGCTAAACGTTTGCTTCTGAGCCAAACAGGAACCCAGTTTCCTAAGATCTGGGGCCACATTTCTTTGGAGATGTAACCTGAATATCCCTAGAGCTACCCGATCTAACTTCCCACGGGCAGATAAGGGCAGTTGTCCTGGGTTGCCTATCATTGTTTACAAGATTGGATTTTTGATCCTACTGGGGTACCACAGTGGTTCATGAAGATGTCCCCAGGGTTAGGGAGAGAGATGGAGCTGAGGTTAGGGTGAGAGGGTGACGAAAGAATCAGGCATTAACATTTAAATGAAGATGGCTGTCAGAGGCTCTTTGCAAGAAATATTTGAAAACCCGTCCATCAGTGTTAGAGCCAATGCTTCTTTAGTTTTGTAGTCCCACGCTGCAGAAATTCTTGGTGGTACAGTGGCCACCATGGCTAAACCTGGTAGTTTGCATTAAACTCCAAGAAAAGCACAAGGAATGATACCAAGAAAGTTCAAACTCCTTAGCCTCCTTGAACTCCCTCCTAATTTTCCTTGATTGAACTCATAACTTCATATTTAAGAACCTCACATTTCTATAGGAAAAGAACTCAATTGTTTCAAGGGTGCCACTAGGCCAAGCAAGTAATACAGTGTTCTGCATTTGAAACAAAGTCAATGTACACCAATTGGGCCAGGCCAGTGAAGCGTTGGAATGAAATTTTTTCTTTGCTCCATTTGAATCCAACCATTAGAAAGGGTTGTACAAAAGGATATTAAAACCATACCCCTTGGGGGATGGTAGGGGAGGACAGAGTACCATTAGGTATCCCTATTCAACATGAGGAGAAAGAAATTCCAATTTCAGCTGAATCCCTCCTTTTCCATTACCTTTTGAATTCTTAAGAGGGTTTCTCACAGGCTGGTGGAAGACTTGGATGGATATCATATGGATATATCTCCAAGTTAAAAGGGCTTGGGAAAGAGAGCAAGCTAGTGAATGAGGCCCCTAGTACTGACCTTCCAGGTGTGTCCATGCTGTCTCTTCACTGGGCTTCCAGTTTTGTGGAAGGGTTCAACACGACACAATCCCTAGCATGCATTAAGCAGTAATTTAATAAATGCATCTTGGCCTTATTTGGGGTCGAGACTTTGTCCCACAGTGCTCCCCCCTCACCAATTTATAATGAGGGATGCCTTTTGCCACCAGATAGTTTGAGTGCTTGAAGATCATGGGAGGCAGACGAAGAACAGGTTTCAGGGAAGCCACAAAGACTGAGTGATTCATAATGTTCAGTGTGTGGAGTGCATTTGGTAACCTAGGGGCTAAATATGTGAGGGAGGTAAAGATTGCTCTTCCATAGTATAATAGGAGAGCAACATCATTTTTTTAATTGTATGACTGATGATAAAGCATATAGGGGTGTAGTGCTTCCATGACGTTCTGCAAATACTCCCCAACCCCATTCCTCTGAGTTATTTAGAGAAAAGACTTTACATGAATTCCAGTGGACAATCTACCATTAAAAAAATCCCTGGTCATTCCACTCACTGTGGCCAGTGTTTTGAATCCTGGTTTAAGGTTAAAGTTATTTTCATTTCTTAGAGGGCCAGTTGAAAAGCCAGAGATTGAATTTCATCTTCAGAGAAATGGCAGAAGATGACAGGGAAGGACTAACCATAGGGTAGGGCTGGCTATCTTCCTAGACCCAGGATATAAAAGTGTGCAGGGTCAGGTTCTGAGAGGATCAACCATTGATGAAACTCTTTTAATATAGGGAACATTATTATTCTAGCTTAAAACCATTAGAAGAGTGGGAGAAAGGGTAGAGATGGACATGAAATGAAAAGGGCTGCTGAGATTTCCTCCATGATAACCCAACCTCAGCAAGGTTGACTAGTCAACTGACCAGCCCTACAATTCCAGAAATGATCATTCAGACTTCAATCAAATAGCAAGGCTTTGCTCCTATTCCTACTGAGGAGGTCTTAATGTTAGTCTTCTTTGCTTTTTGGAGGGCAATTGGGGTTAAGTGACTTGCCCAAGGTCACAGGGCTAGTCTTTGTGTTAAATGTCTGAGGTTGGATCTGAACCCAGGTCCTCCTGACTCCAGTGCCGGTGCACTATTCACTGCACCACCTAGCCGCCCCAGCGTTACTCTTCTGATCCTCTATCAGAGTGGTTACCAGCTCTGAAGACTGTGACGATCTCTCCCTTTCCTTGTTGATCTCTCTCTTTACCCAGCTGTTTGTTTACCTCTTCCTCCCAAGCTTTCAGGAACAGAAGGTTCTCTGTAACAGAACTACCTGACCAGGCGGGAGACAGGGAAAGAGGGAGGGAATCCCCCAGTACACTGTCAGCACGGGCACCAGCATCCATAATGGATACATAATCCAGCAACGAGCTGCAGGACATTCTGTAAAGCAAGGAGGGGAAAACAAGCTTGGAATAGAGAGAGAACACTAGAATGCAAATTTGGTAACATGAAACACCTGATGTGGTTGAAATGTATTTGTCCCTTTAAAAATTCTGTTTATTTTCCAACAAGCTACTGAAGACTTTTTATTTCCTCCCTGGTACTTGACATCAGGAATGAGTACATTGGGCAACACAGGACCAGTTGGAGTGGCATGAGAAAAATGGGTTAGGAGAGGTAGAAACTAGCTTGTCACTCCACTCCAAGTAAACTTGAACAATTCTTTTGCAGTCCCATGAGTCCTCTCTGCTGCTTGTGGCTTTCCCAGTTTCTCTCCATAGAATGGTGACATTTCTGAGCTGGCCCAAACCCAGAAGAATACAGTACACACACACACACACACACACACACACACACACACACACTTAAAACAATGCTATGCTAGAAAAAAACTCACCCCTTCTAACCCTCTCAACATTAAGTTTAAGATGACCCTGGGTGGCCCCATCCTATGGTATTTACTGTTTGACAATCTTGCCAAGAGAATTTGTTCACATGACTCCTTCAGCCTGCCTCTAGACCAAACTGGTTTTGATAAGGTTTTACAGTTCTTATCTGTTGGAACCTAATCTCTCAGTCCCTAGATATAACTCCATCACTCTAAGAGTCTATCTCATCACTTTCCTACAACACCATTTTCTGTTCTTTACTCTCATCTAACTTCCACTACCTGCCAAATGCTCTGGGTCATGAGAGGTCAGGAAGAGCCCATATTAACCAAAAGGAAAGGCACACACAACCTAGGCAATATATGAGCACAATTTTCTTCTGATAGCGGTCAGGTGGCCCTCACACACATCTCATTTAGCTCTTCTTCCACATCTGCATCCCCCCTCTTCCGATCTGGATCCGCATCACCCCATTCAGGCTCCACACCTTCACCATGCCTGGCAACAGTCCAGGACCTGGGGGGATGGAGAGAAGGGGAAAGGTGAATATTCAGTTTTACCATCAGAGACTGGTTTACAAGTCTAGATAATGTAAGAGACAGCACTTTTAGACATCAAATGAAACTTGTGTAGCTTTGTACATTTACAGTTTACATTACTAGAGAATTAATAAGTTTCCATCATGGAACTATGGCATTCATGCAATAGCTTATAGGGACAGATTATGTTTCCAGTGGTTGCTGCTAATACCCTCCTTACTACCTTATACCCTAATATTAATATGCATTGAATAAAGTGTTATCTATACACAATTTGTACAAAGTGCATGCCTATTGTCATCTCAGTTCACCTTGCTGACCAGATATGAGTTAGAGCATAAACAAGCTATAATGATGAAAATAAGTGTTGGTCATTTTTTTAAATTGTGAAATTCATTATGTACTGTACTAGCTGTTGTGATTTGTGCTATATTGTCTGTATCACATTAAAGTGCATGAAGCAAAAGGAACGATACCTGATCTAATAATTAAAGGAAAAGTTTGCATATCTGTGCACTTTCATGTTAAGATGTATTTTGTGGCTTAACTATACTGTATGTCTACATTTCATTTGTTTTTGTTTTTCTTCAGGAAACAATTGTTCAGTTCTGTTTATTCTCTTTTCCATTTCTTGACAGAATTATGTGATCGAACTCTGCATTGTTAAGCTGTAATACCTCATTTTAACTGTGAAGATTTTATTTTTAAAGGCCTATCATGTAACTTTTTTTGATTGGTTTGTTTTATGTTGTATTTTGTTTGAATGACCCACAGAAGTTTTCACCTCTGACAATAAAAATCACATTTTGTCACACAGTTCTTCTGTGTTGGGGTACTTTTAGTAATTATTGAGCTGTTGCTTATCTTAACACAGAATTCATTATTGACTCAACTTTCAGGAAAATATATATTATGACTGTACTAGGTTAATTTGGAGATTTATCTCATTGCATCTAGCATTAGGATCAACTGAGTATGTCCAGAATCTCTAGCATCAGCAGGAAAGGAAATATGTAGTTAACCTTCTCCAAGTCTCAGACTAAAACCATATTAGAGCTACTAATAGGGTCAGAGACACAACATTTTGCCCCAGGGCGGAGAAATTGGAAGGTTCTGACAACATAGACCCACGAGCATTTCTGGTCTTCCCCAACATCCCCTGTCGTCCTTCAGCAATTCCCTAAGTGAATCTGGATGATAACACCTCCTACCCTCTATACCCCCCACCCACTATTGGCCTTATCAACATTGATGGTATTGAACCCAATGCATTCTTCTAAGCCCCATATACTCTTCTAAATTTTTTCCTTTGTTAAGTTCTTGGCACTTTACAGGCATACTTCATTTTACTGTGCTTTGCTTCATTGCACTTCACAGATCATTTTGTGGTTTTTTTTGTTTTTTGTTTTCTTTACAAATTGAAGGTTTTTGGCAACCCAACATTGACTAAGTCTATTGGAGCCATTTTTCCAACAGCATGTGCTCACCTAAGAGTATCTGTCACATTTTGGTAGTTCTCATAGTATTTCAAGTTTTTTTTTTCTTTATTATTATATCTGCTATGGTGATCTGGTATTAGTGATCTCTTATGTTACTATTGTAATTGTTTTGGGCTCCACAAACCACATCCTATAAGACGACAAGCTTAATTGATAAATGTTATATGTGTTCTGACTGCTGCAGGGACCAGAGGTTCCTATCTCACTCCCTTTCCTCAGGCCTCCCTATTCCCTGAGATATTGAAATTAGATCAATTAGTATCCCAACAATGGCCTCAAAGTGTTCAAGTGAAAGGAAGAGCCAATCGATGTGGCAAACTTCATTGTTGTGTTATTTTAAGAGCTTGCCACAGCCATCCCAAGTCTTCAGTAACCACCACCCTAATCAGTCAACAGTGATAAATACTGTGGCAAGACCCTTCATAAACAAAAAGATTAGGACTTGCTGAAGGCTTGGATGATGGTTAGCAGTTTTTTGCAATAAATTATTTTTAATTAAGGTAAATACATGAGATTTTGTTTTGTTTTGTTTTGTTTTTTTGGAGAGCAATTGGGGTTAAGCAACTTGCCCAAGGCCACATGGCTAGTTTTTGTGTTAAGTATCTGAGGTCAGATTTGAATTCAGATCCTCCTGACTCCAGGACAGGTGCTCTAATTCACTTACCACCTAGCCACCCCTATACATGGGATTTTTTAAGACATATTTGCACACTTAATAGACTACAATATAGGGTAAACATAATTTTTATATGCTTTGGAAATTCAAATTGTTCTTGTGACTCACTTTATTGCGATATCCACTGTATTGCAGTGGTCTGGAATGGAGCCTGAAATACATCCAAGGTATGCCTGTACTAGCCTTACCATTGCCATAGTCTTCATGAAAGCCATGACTCCACCTGACCACTCCTTCTACCCCAGCCTACCTTGTGTCGCTTTCAAAAGCCTAGAGATTGTTGAGGATAATGGATTTTGAAGAAAGAAGAATATATCTTCCTAGAAGAAGAAAAAAAGCTGAGAATGCACTTTCTATTCCGGTGTATTGTCACTCAAGCAGCTGTGGCTTCATAGCCCTTGGCAACTCTGCAAAAGGTTAGAGAAGAAAAGGTCTTGGGAAAGAGATACTAAAAGGGGAGATGGGAGGGCACCGAATAGAAATGCAGAAGAACTGGCCTACATGGTCTCTTCCAACTCTTAAAAATTGCTACAATTCTATTTCAATATTTTATCTTAAAGCTTGGCTGGGTGGGAGGTAAGAGGAATGGAGCAGAAAGAACCTAGAATCAAAGGATCTGGCTTGGAAGCCTGTTTCTTCCACTCACTGTGTGAAGGGGGCCAAATCTTTTAACCTCTCTTCGAGTTGGTTTCTTCTTCTGTAGAATGGGGTTAGACTAGATGGCCTCTAAGGCCCCTTCTGGCTTTAAGTCTACAGACTAGTTTTCCTGACCTCTACTCACTGGGAGACAGGAAATGAACAGTCTCCCCTACATTTTGTCAATATTTACTCAACCCCAGACTGTCTTTTCTCAGTGGAAGAGGAGTTTATCAAATGGCAAGGATTTAGGGAGTACCATTGTCACAGAATCCAGGTGCTATGCTCAGAAAGGGAGGAGAAAATTCATTTATCAACTTCAGAATATCATGATCCCCAAGGGGCAGGATGACTAGGTAGCCTGATTTTATTGACTTTTTCCCCCAGGAGTTTTTCCAGATTAGCAACATATTCTTTTATATGTATATGTATGTATGTATGTATGTATGTATGTATGTACGTATTGTCCATCTTCTTCCCATAGCCATGGGAGCATTTTTAACTGTAGGGTGACTCAAATAGTCCTTAGAGGCTGGTTGGACAATGGTAAGGAAGGGAAAGAATATGAAAGCCTCAGTGAAGCTGCCTTCACCCAGGATGACCTATTTAGGATGAGGTTACAAACAATAATAAAGCATAATAACTGGGCACACCTAAGGTATTTTTTTTCTTCTTTTCAGTGTTGTCATGCTGTCACAGGTGGCAGGTTACATCTGCTGTTCTAGAGCAGCATTTTGTTTAGGGGGCACCTGAGTAGATTAGCTGGTTTTGATTAAAGGGACAAAATGTCTAGTAAATACCATTAAATCTCAGGAAGGGCATTTATGTTCAATGGAATGCTTTATAAAACTGAGGATTATATTTGCTTTTGGCCTTAGCAGTTTACCTTGGTCATGCACTGGTGCTTTGGAGAAACAGCAGCCTTGCATTCCATTCCTAATGTTATTGGGGAATTGGGATTTGACCTTGGGCCTTTATCCCTGCCACCACTCCTCTGCTTGTTTCTGCATCCTACTCCATTCCTTTCCATTTCTCTCGTTCTTTCCTTCTTTAATCATTCGTTCTCTCTCTTTCATCTGCAATCTCTTCTCTGCTGGGGTCTTCCCTGTTACATACAAACATGCTCAGGTTTCCCTGATCCTTAAAAAAAAGTTTATTTAACCTTGTACTTTAGTGATTACCTATAACTTTCCTTCTGTTCCCAGCCCCCACAAGAAAAAGTTATTTTTTTACACTTGTTATCTACATTTCCCCACCATCCATTCATTTCTCAACTCCTTGTCATGTGCTTTCTTACATACCACTCAGATGAAACTTCTCTATCCATGATCCCTGATTTCTCTTTTTCATACTTGGAACTCTTCCTCTCTATTCATTGACCTCTGATTTTGATGCTGTTAGCTATGATCTTTTCCATGATCTCCTGTCTCCATTTCCATAACATTGCTATCTTCCTATGATTCTATGCTTTGTTCCCTTCCTACCTCTCTGACATCTTCCCAGACTCTTTTATTGGACCATCATCCATTGTGGTGTAGCCCCCTAACTCAAGGTTCCTTCTTAGAACTACTTTTCTTTCTCTGTGTTCTCTTAATGATCTCATCCACTCACATGAGTTCAATTATCATCTCTATGTAGCTGACTCCCCAAATGACACATCAACCCAACTCTGTCTAAACTGCAGTCCCACATCACCAAGGAACTGCTGGGCATTCTTACAGGCATTCATCCATACTATGTCTAAAACAAAACCACATTATCATTCCATCTAAACCCAATCCTCTTCCTAGCTTCTCTATCTCAGCCAAGGGCACTTTTCCTCCTTCTGATCACTCAACTTCATAATCTCAGAGCCATAAAACCATAGATTTATATTTGGAAGAGGACCTAAAGGACATCTAGCATGATCTCTTATTTTACATATGAGGAAACTGAGGCTCTCAAAGGTCAAGTGACTTGTCCAATGTGACACAGGCAGTAAGTAGCAGAGCCAAAATTTGAACTTAGATCCTAAAGGCACTGTTTCTGCTCAGCACCGCACTGTTATTCTCAATTCTTCTCTCCCTGTTACTGACATAGCCAGTCAATTGCCAATCTTCATTCTACTTCCACAGTCTCTCATATCCATCTACTTCTCTCTATTTGTATAGACTACAACCCTAATTCTGACCCTCTCTACTTTTCTCCTGAATTATTTCAATAGCCTCCCAATTTATCTCCCTATTTCCTCTATCTCCCCTTTTTAACCTATCCCCGAAACATCTACAAAAATAATGTTCCTGAAGTGTAAGTCTGACCATGTCATACCCCTAACCTTCAAATGGATCCCTACCAGATAAAATGCCCACTTTTCAAGTTCACATTTAAAGAGCTTCACAATCTGACTCCAGACTACATTTCCAATCTTATTTCACATGCCTCCCTTTCATGCACTCAACATTCCAGACAACAAGGCTTGCTGGCTATTCCTGGAACTCAGAATTCTATCTTCTACCTCCGTGCCTTTTCGTAGGCCACCCCCATACACCTGGAACACACTTTCTCCTCATCTACACCTCTTAGAATCCTGTGTCTTTTAAAAGTTAATTTTGAAATTGTATTCCAATGGGAACTTTTCCTGATCCAACTAGTTGTTAGTTTCCTTCCTCTTTTCAAATTATCATTAATTTGCCTATTATATCTCCCTAGTATAATGTATAGATCCATGAGGGCTGAATTTTCTTCATTATATCCTCAGCTGCCTGCCACAGTGATTTATCCTAATGAAATGATTCATAAATTGAATTGAATTTGAACTGTCCTAACCACATAATGCCTTACCTTGTCCGCTTTGGTCAGCATAATATCATGCTTTAAATGATGGTTATAAAAATGAGTTGTTCATTTTTTGCATTGATAATAGTTTGAACCTCCTGGTCTTTCCAATTCTGGAGATTAAATTGAAATTCTTACTGCTGTTAGGGGGTTTCCTTTTTTTTCTGCTTACATAAAATAAAATTGTTTTATTGCCAATAAACCAGGAAGTATCCAATTAGGCCTAAAAGATGGGTATCAAAATAAGGAAAACAATTGGTGGTGGCTAGGTGGCACAGTGAATAGAGCACTGGCCCTGGAGTCAGAAGGACCTGAGTTCAAATCTGGCCTCAGACACTTAACACAAAAACTAACTTGTGACCTTGGGCAAGTCACTTAACCCCAATTGCCCTCCAAAAAGCAAAAAAAAAAAAAAATTAAAAGCACAAAACTAAAAAAAAAAAAAAGTCATAAGATAAGAAAAAAGCTCCTAGTTGCAGTATAAAGTCCTGTTCTGAGCACCAAATTTTGAAATTTGTGTTTTGACAAATTAAAGCACTTTCTGACCAGCATGGTGAAATCCAAAGGTTTCCAAAGTGGATGATACTTCCCCCTGGGGGGTATTGGAATGATAGTAGTCTTGGGTGTAATTGAGGGGTGTTAGATAAAAATAAGGGGGGGTGTTGAAAGAAGAGAAGAGAAAAAAATTTTGAAAAATTATTCATATATGTTACATCTGGTGTGTAACAGAGTTGAAGTTGTAGTGATTATATTATTTTTCCAAATAAACACACAGAATGCAAGTCATAACTGATCAGTAGTCAAGTCTGCCAAAAGGTCTTAACAAGCAAGTGTTGGCAGGTAAACAAATGGTGCATTGTGGGGAAGTCCAGCATGTATTGGCAGGAATGTGTATATGTAATGACTTGTTTGTGATATGATACTATACAGTTACATGATACAATATTGTGTCATCAAAATTTTGACACAGGAAAAATCTCGCAAATTTAGAAGAAATTATTAAATTTAAGATGCATCATTTTTTTTTAGAAAAAATATTTTATATTTTTTTGAAATGACACAAATTTCTAAAAAAATTAGATTTCCAGGGGGGGCACTAAGTATTTTTGTTTTTTAGGGTGTGGTAGGCCAAATAAGTTTGGGAACATCTGGATCAATCAGTCAGTTAACAAGTATTTATTTAATGCTAACAGTGTTCCAGGTACTGTTCTAAGTGCTGGGAATCCAAAGAAAGGCAAAAACACTATCCCAGGTCTCAAATGTCCTACATTCAGTAAAAATAGCTATTTCATATGAAAAGAGTTGAAGGGAAAATTGGCATGGAAGAGAAAATGTGTAAGGGGATAGCGGTCTTCAGATTTTATTTGTTCTGCTTCAGAGACAAAATTAATAAAAATGGGTAGAAGTGACAAAGGGAAGTAGCTTCTGGTTCAACCATAAAGAAAGAAGTTCCTAGAAATTAGAGCTGTTTAAGAAGGAAGAGATTCATTTGTAGGATAATGAACTCCCCATCCGTAGAACTATGTAAATAGAGACAAAAAAACTAGCCGCTAAATGTTGTAGAGGGAAATAAAATTAGCAGATGAAATATTGAATGAACTATCCTGTATAATTCTACAAGTCAGTGATTCTACAAACACAATAATGGCCCTTTCCAATCTTATAAACAAAACATCGCCTTTTAATCAGTTGAGTTTTTAATAAGGTTTCTTTCTTTCTTTTTCCCCATGGGGGTGGGTGGGGGAGTGGGAGGTGGGAGGACAGAAAAAAGATAAATATTTGTTAATTGAGGGGAAAATTGCCTTTCCCATTAAGCCACACTTTGTTGTTGTTGGGTTTTGTTTTGTTTTTTACCTAATGAATTTATATAATATTGTGAATCATAGTTATCTATGTTTGTGTCTTTTGAAAGTAATGTCTATGTCTTACTTTAAAATTTTCTCTTCCAAATACCAGGACAATGCTCTGTACAAGGTATCTGTGTAATGAATGTTTTTGAATAAATAAATAAAACATCTGCCCAACCAGCTCCATTTCAGAGACCCAGCCATAAGCCACCATCGATCACTAAACATTCATTAAGAGCTTGGTAAGTACCAGGCACCATGCTTACTGCTTTAAATACAAAAATAGTAAACAGTTCCTCCATTCACGGAGCTTACATTCCAATAACAAGGCCCATTGCTGGCTAATCAGTACACTACATTGCCTCTTTCTGACCCCAGAAGCATTCTATTCCATTTTACTAAGGAAACTAAGACCTTCTGAGATCCTTTATAGCTCCTGCTCTATGATTGTAGGACCCCTCCTATGACCACCTTAGAGTCCACTTACATACATTCTGCTGTGATTAGTCATCATGAATTCAGCCTAGAGTGGAAGGGAGAATCAGTTAAAACATCAGGAACATCAGGCAAAATAGGGTAACTTTAATTTTATTAAGCAAGTCCCTTTTCTCTTAAAATTACAAACCAAGCATCTTTCTAAAATTTAATTTTAAAATTAACATGCATTTTTTTTTCTCTTCTTTCTACCACCCTCAAGAACAAGAGGAGAGAGAGAAAGAGAGAGAGGGAGAGAGAAGAAGGAGGAGGAGGAGGAGGAGGAAGGAAGGAAGGAAGAAAACAAAACTCTTACAACAAATATGCATAGCCAAGCATATCAAATTCCCAAGATAGGCCCAAAAATCTAAATCTTGCCCCAATCTTGATTCCATTCTATCAAATGATAGTGGAAAGCATATGTCATCATGAGTCCTCTGGAATCATGATGGTCATTGTTCATGACTGTTCATCATAATCCAGAATATTTTGCATAGTCTTTATAAATATGAGATGATGAATTAAGTCAAGCTAAATGTTTTATGTGGCTGGGTGACTGGGGGAAGAGAGGAAATTAATCTGCCTCCCCTCGTGGCAGCAGGTACCAGGAATTTGCCAAAGGAAAACAATTAAAATGCAAAGCTTCATTTTCTCCACATACACCCCCCAGCCTGACCTCAAAGTGTTTGGCTTTGTATTCTTGGTTCCTGTTCAAATATAAGGGGGGGGGAAGGAGGGGGGAGACAGGTGGTAGCAAAGGTAATCATTCCACTTCCAAAGCAGACAATGGATAAATGAAATGAAGTAAACACATCTTTGTTTGTTTGTTTGTTTTTTGCAAAGAACTTCTAAGTCAAAGCTGAGAGGATTTACAGCTAGCAATTTGTGTTCCTGCATTGGAACACAAGGGCAGGCAAGTTTGGGACATGAGTGTAAAAAAAAAAAAAAGCCCTTTAAACTATTGGAGCAGAATTAATAATGTTTACCCTAGCTTATCTTATGGGATAAAGCAAGTCAATCATTTATAGATGAGAATTGTTACCTACCTTTTACATGTGACCAAAAAACCTTTCATCTGTCAAAGTTTCCCCTAATAATGAAAGATGTCACTTAAAGGGAAAAATAAAAACCAAAACAACACCTTTTTCAGTTGCTAAGAGGCAGTGTGGTGTAGTGTCAGAGAACTCAGGGTCACAGGACCTGGGTTTGAATCCTGATTACTACCTTTGTAACTATGGGCAAATCAATAAAGCTCTCTGAGCCTGTTTTTCCTTACCTGTAGTCTAAGGGGGTTGGATTAGGTGACCCTAAGAGCCTCTGAAGGCAGATGGGTGACAAAGAATATAAAATGTTGGACTTGGAGATCTGGAAAACTTAAGTTCAAATCCTAACTCCGACACTAACTAGATAAATAACCCTAGACATATTCAACCTCTTCCTTAGCTGTAAAATGGGGATAATAATAGCTCCTACCTCTCAGGGTTGTTGTAAGTATGGAATAAGATAAATTTATAAATCTCTTTGCAAACCTGAAAGTGCTATTACTATTATGTTGGGCTTTTTTAATCTATTTTTTTTTCTCTCTCCTACCCATCTCAGTCTATTATTCTATGGACACAAACATTGACTGTCCAGAAGAGAACAAAGATGTGTCACAAGAGAAGCAACCATGTGCCATCACCTTACAGGAATGTTGTCAGGAATGACCTAAAACTGATAAATCTCTTTGAAAAGATTAAGAGATTAAGTGTTATAATGAAAAGAGATTTGTGTGTGTGTGTGTGTGTGTGTGTGCAAATGGGACACATAAGTTGTTACTGACAGATGAATCTGAAAAGACAGGAAGGCCATCTATGGGCATTCAGATTCATTGCCCAGATTGATCCAAACCAAAAGGCATGGACAATTCAGTTTATCAATACTTTTGTCTCCCGTAAACTCCTGTGTTAGCAGGTCAGACAAGCAGGCTGTGCAGATGTACCTGCTCTGAACAACTTATATCTGGGACGGATACCACGGCTCTGAAACTTCCCCATGCACAGTGTTGGGCCTAGGTTCATCTGGTACATCCACTGAGAAGCACAGACTCTAATGGTGGAGGATTGCCCTTTTGAGATGGAAAACACGCAGGGCAAATGGTATGGCCCCACATTCGTGAAACCATTTCTTCATCTGACTCCTTCAGGGACAGGGCTTCAGATCCACAATGGGCCTCCCTTCTGACCACAGTGCTTTCTTTCTTTCTTTTTTGTTTTGCTCTTTTTGGAGGGGGGAGGGCAGGACAATTGGGGTTAAATGACTTGCCCAAGGTCACACGGCTACTAAGTGTTAAGCATCTGAGGCCAGATTGGAACTCAGGTCCTCCTGACTCCAGGGCTCTATTCACTGTGCCACCTAGCTGCCACCACACTGCTTTCTTTAAATTTGCCTCCATACAGATCATTTGAATCCCAAATCTAAGTTTATCACCTTGCATAATTTTGGACCATGCATTTAATCTCCCAGGCCCATTGGCTCATAGAAAAATGAAGGAACTTGCCAAGAAAGCCTCTGAGTTCCCTTCTAAATCTTGATTCCTGATTCTGTGATGCTTCTTGCACAGATATGTCATCTTTTCTGTTTCATGGACTCCTTTAGCAGTCAGGTGAGGCCCATGGACTCCTCCCAATAAAATTTTAAATGGTTGAAGTAAAATACATAGGACCACAAAAGAAGCAAATTATATTGAAATACAATCACTAAATTTGAAAAATAAGTCCACAGACTTCAAGTTAAATGGTTGTTCAGTTGTGGGCAAATCTTTGTGATCCCATTTGAGATTTTCTTGGCAAGAAACTAGAGTGGTTTGTCATTTCTTTTTCTAGTTCATTTTATGGGAAATTGAGTTAAATGACTTATCCGTGGTCACACAGCTAACCAGTGCTTGAGGCCAAATTTGAACTCAGGGAGATGAGTCTTTTTTTTTTTAATTTGTTTAGTTTTAGTTTTCAACATTCATTTCCACAAGATTTTGAGTTACAGATTTTCTCCCTGTCTTTCCCCTACCCTGCACCCCAAAATAGCAAGCCTACTGAATACACCTTCCCCCAATCTGCTCTCTCTTATATCCTCCCCCATCCCTCCTCTAACTTTCTAGTAGGGCAAGATGGATTTCTATACCCCAGTGCCTGCATATCTTATTTCTCAGTTGCACGTAAAAAAAGAAACAACATTTTTTTTAACATTTGTTTTTAAAACTTTGATTTCTAGATTCTTTTCCTTCTTCCCTCCTCACCCACCTCCACAGGAAAGATAAGCAGTTCAATATAGGTTGTACCTGTGTAGTTACATAAAACATTTCCTTAGTAGATATATTGTGAAAGAGTAACTATATTTTCCTCCATCCTATCCTGCCACCCACTTATTCTATTTTCTACTTTGACTCTGTCCCTTTTCAAAAGTGTGTGCTTCTAACTACCCTCTTCCCCAATCTGCCCTCCGTTCTATCATCCCCTCTCTTATCCCCTTCCCCCACTTTCCTATAGGATAAGATACCCAGCTGAGTGTTTATGTTATTCCCTCTTTAAGCTAAATTCAGTGAGAGTAAGGTTGACCCATTCCCTTTCTCCTTCCTGTTCTTCCCCTCCATTGTAACAGTTTTCTCTTGACTCTTTAATATAATTTAACCTATTCTATCCTTCCCTATCTCCTTCTCTCATTATGTTCCTCTCTCATTTCTTAATTTTATTTTTTAGATATCATTCCTTCCTATTCAACTGATCCTGTGCCATTTGTCTATGTATACATGTACACACATATATGCACATTAACATATGTATTTATACATATATATACCTCCTATATAAACATATATATGTATGCATACATACATATATATATATATATTCCCTTCAACTATCCTCATACTGAGAAGAGTCTCATGACTTACAATTATCATTTTTCCATGTAGGAATGTAAATAGTTCAACTTTAAGAAGTTCCTTGTGATTTCTTTTTCCTGTTTACCTTCTCATGCTACTTGTATTTGAAAGTCGTTTTCTGTTCATATCTGGTTTTTTCATCTAGAATGCTTGAAAGTCCTCTGTTTCATTGAATCACTATATTTTCCCCTGAAGCACTTTTTTTGTTTTGTTTTGCTGGGTAGGTGATTCTTGTTTTAATCCTAGCTCCTTTGGCCTCTGGAATATCATATTCCAAGTCCTCTGGTCCCTTAATATAGAAGGCGCTAGATCTTGTTTTATCCTGATTGTGTTTCCAGACTACTCAAATTGTTTCTTCCTGACTTCTTGTAATAGTTTCTCCTTGATCACAGAACTCTGGAATTTGGCTATAATGTTCCTTGGAGTTTTCTTATTGGGATCTTTTTCAAGAGGTGATCAGTGAATTCTTTCCATTTCTATTTTTCCCTCTGATTCTAGAATATCAGGGCAATTTTCCTTGAGAATTTCTTGAACAATGATTTCTAGGCTCTTTTTTTTTTATCATGGCTTTCAAGTAGTCCAAAAAAATTTAAATTATCTATCCTGGATCTATTTTCCAGGTCAGTGGTTTTTCCAATGAGATATTTCACGTTGCCTTCTATTTTTTCATGTGTTTGCATCTGTTTTATAGTATCTTGATTTCTCATAAAGTCATTAGCTTCCGTTTGCTCCAATCTAATTTTGAAGGAATTATTCTCTTCAGTGAGTTTTTGAAATTTCTTTTTCATCTGGGCAACTCGGCTTTTTAAGGCATTCTTCTCATTGGCTTTTTGGGCTTCTTTTACCATTTGAGTTAATCTATATTTTAAGGTGCTATTTTCCTCAGTATGTTTGGGGGTCTCCTTGAACAGGCTATTAGCTCATTTTTCACAATTTTCTTGCCTCATTCTCATTTCTCTTCCCAATTTTTCTTCCACTTTTCTTACTTGATTTTCAAAATCTTTCTTGAGCTCCTCCGTGGCCTGTAACCAACTCATAATTTTTTTTGGAAGGTTTTGATGCAGGAGTTTTGCCTTTGTTGACTTCTTCTGGTTCCATGTTTTGATCCCTTTTGTCCCCAAAAAAGGATTCTATGGTCTGATTGTGCTTCCTCTGCTTTCTCATCTTGCCAGCCAATTACTTGTCTTTTGAGCTCTTTGCCACTGGAGAGTCTTGCCCCAAGGTAGGCATCTCAAATTTGACATATTCAAACAAATTCTTTAGCTTCTCTTCCCAAACTCGCCCCTCTTCCCAACTTCCCTTTAACTGTCTGTAGTACCACTATCCTTCCTCCCATTCACTCAGGTTTACAATTTGGTGCAATCCTTGACTCTCTTAACTCTCATTCACCACACATATACAATCATTTCTCAAATCTTGTCATTTCTATCACCACAATATTTCTCCTATACATTACAAAGTCACAAGGCTAGTAAATGTTAAGTGTCTGAGGCTGGATTTGAACTCAGGTCCTCCTGACTCCAGGACTGGTGCTCTATTCACTGTGACACCTAGCTACCCCCCAATCTAATAGATATTTTCTCCTATACATTATATCCCCCACCCTGTTGCAGGCCCTCATCATCTCTATCCCCATCTATTGTAACTTCCTGTCTGGTCTCCCTCCCCCAAATCTCACCACTTCCAATCTATCCTCCACACATCTGCTCAAAATATTTTCTTGAAGTGAAGGTCTTAATAAATGTTTGTTGATTGACTTATCCTGTTGTCTTTAATGTTTCTTATCAGAAAATAATAGGAATTAAGAATCCTTTCATTACTCTGAAGATGGTTGTAGTTTAAGAAATCACTCAACAAGTATGTATTAAGTACCTACTTTATGTCAAGAACTCTGCCAAACAGATAATTTTATATTTTATCTCAGAGATAATAGGGAGTCACTAGAGTTCCTTGATTAGGGGTTCCAGAAAACAGCAGAATAAAGTTTAGCGAGGCTATCCCAACTCATTGTGAGGCAGCATGGTACCATGGAAGAGATTACTGTGTCTTGATGCCAGATGGACTTGGGATTCAGTTTCAATGCTGTTAGTTACTACCTGTGTGACCTTAGACAAGACATTAAATTTCCTGAAATGTTCTAATGACCCTTCTAGTACTAAATATATTATCTAGGAAGTTTCTGCTATCTCACACTGCAAAGACTATTTGGAATTGTTGAATATTCAGACCACAATATGAATAATGAAGGCAGCTTATGGTTTAGGGTGGGACTTCCTCATTCTGAAATTCTGGACTTATAGCTTTAAACTATTCTTTTGAGAAATATACTGCTCAGTACTTCAGTCAGTCTGTGATTTTATCACATATGTTTCCCTTCTTTGGAAGTATTTAGGTGTGTTGTAGTGGGAATTCCTTTTTAGGTATAGGTTGTATTGCCCCTGAGGGTCTTCTCAATCTATAGTTTTTGCAGGGAGGAAAGCAGGACAATTGGGGTTAAGTGATTTGTCCAATGTCACACAGCTACCATGTTTCCCCAATAATAAGACACTGCCTTATTATTTTTTTGGACAGAAAAACACCAGAGGGCTTATTTTCAGGGGAGGGCTTATTTTAATGAACATTGACAGCAATTTTAATAAACAGGTAAATGTGAACAAAAAACTGTACCTTTATTCAATAAGCAAATCACTGGGGAAGAACAGGATGACGCACTCACTGCTGCAGCTCTGATTGGATGCAGCTTGGAGCGCGGCGTGTGTTTCACCAGGGGGGGGGGGGCAGTGCATACAGAGGGTACCGTAATGTAGCGTGTAGCGCAGGGGATCACCTTCACTACAGTAGCACTCTCAATAGGGCTTATTTTGGGGGGAGGGCTTATTTTAGAGGAATCTTACACAGTAAGGGGAGGGCTTATTTTTGGGATAGGTCTTATTATCGGGGAAACACGGTAATAGATGTTAAGTGTCTGAGGCTGGATTTGAACTCAGGTCCTCCTGACTCCAGGACCAGTGCTCTATTCACTGTGCCAACTAGCTGCCCCCCAATCTGAAATTTTGCAAACAGTATAGGTACTTTTTCTCCACTGAGACAGACTGCAACTTCTCCATGTCTCAGCAAAATGTTTCATGGATCCATATGACAAAAATAAATAAATAAATGAAAGTCCATGATGTCTGAACCAATCTCCCAGTGATGAGCATATCCAAACTAAGATAGTCTAGTCTTTGGATCATAGACATAGCCCATGGCCAAGCCCATAATCAAAGCTTTTCTAGTTTGGTTAAGACCTTCCAGAGCTTACTCTTTAAAGACATAGATTTCAGGAATAATGGAAAGAGTCCTGACTCTGAAATCAGAGGAGGATCTGAGTTCAAATTTTACCTGTCACTACCTGAGTGACCCTTGACAAGATATGTGACAAGTTGCCTTGACTTCTGTGGACCTTGGATTCCTTTTCTGTAAAATAAAGAGGTTGGTCTGGATTGACTGGTAATGCCCCTTCTAGCTCTAGGTTTTATAATGAAATCTATGTTCACATATTCACCTCCACACCATGATTAGAGTTGGACTTTTGTGGAAGTCTTATTAGACAACTAAAGGAATGTTGAATATGGACTAAAAGTGAAACCAAGAAGAAACTTTAAAAAGTATAGAGACATTCAGAAGCCAAAGGAGCTAGGACTTCAAGCAATAATCACCTACCCAGTGAAATTAAACAAAATACTTCAAGGGGGAAAAAAGGTCATTCAATGAAATAGAAGAATTTCAAGCTTTCACAAGGAAACCAGAATGGAACAAAAAATTTGAACTCCAGTATCAAGACCCAAGAAAAGTCTAAAAAGGGGAAAAGGGAAAAGAAAAAAGAAAGGATTAAGTGGAGCTGAACTGTTTACTTCCCTACATAGGAAGATGATACTTGGAATTCTTAAAAATTGTACCACTAATAGTACAGCTAGAAGGAATATACATAGACAGAGGGTATGGGTATAAGGTGAATTTGAGGGAATGACATAAAAAATAATAAAAGGATGAGAAAGAGGAGCACATTAAGTGCAGAAAGAAGAGAGAGGTAGAATAGGATAAATTATTTCATTTGAAGAGGTGCAAAAATCCTATTACAATGGAGGGAAAGAAGGAAGGGTGGATTATGGGCATCACTGGAATCTTACATTAGTATTGACTCAAAGAGGGAATAATATGCACAATAAGTTGAATATGGAAATCTATCTTACCCCACAGTAAAGTAGGAGAGGAGGAGATTAAGTAAAGGGAAGAGGCTGACAGAAGACAGGGAAGACTGAGGGAGGCAGTAGACAGAAGCAAAATGCTATTGAGGAGGGAAAGAGTGAAAGGAGAGAGAAGACAAATAGGAGGAAAAATAAGATAGAAAGAAATATACAGTTAGTAATCATTACTGTGAATATGAATGGGATGAACTCTCCCATAAAATGGAAGTAGATAATAGAGTGGATCAAAAACCAGAATCCAACAATATGTGTTTTACAAGAAACACACTTGAAGCAAAGAGATACACACAGAGTAAAGGTAAGGGGCTAGAGCAGAATCTTTTATGGTTTCAGCTGAAGTAAAAAAAAAAGAAAGAAAAGAAAAGAAGAAGCAGAAGTAGCAGTCCTGATCTCAGATAAAGCAAAAGCAAATATAGACCTAATTAAAAGAGACAAAAAAGAAAACTACATCTTGCTAAAAGGTACCATAGACAATGAAGCAATATTAATATTAAAAATATAAGCACCAAGTGGTATAGCATCCAAATTCTTACAGGAGAAGTTAAAAGAATTACAGGTTCAAGACCAAACAAGAGATAAAGAGCATTACAAAATGTAAAGTAGATAATTTTGCTTATATTAAATTTAAAAGCTTTTGCACAAACAAAAGCAATGCAACCAAGATTAGAAGGAAAGCAGAAAGCTGGAAAACAACCTTTACAGAAAGAGTCTCTGCTAAAAGCCTCATTTCTCAAAAATGTAGAGAACTGAGTCAAATTTATGAGAATACAATCCATTCCCTAATTGATAAATTGTCAAAGGATATAAATAGGTGGTTTTTAGATGAAGAAATCAAAGCTATCTATAGGCATATGAAGAAGTACTCTAAATCATTTTTTGATTAGAGAAATGCAAATTAAAACAACTCTGAAGTACCATCTCACACCTATCAGATTGGCTAATATGACAAAAAAGGAAAATGATAAATGTTGGAGAGGATGTGGGAAAATTAGGACAGTAATGCACTGTTGGTGGAGTTGTGAACTGATCCAACCATTATGGAGAACAATTTGGAACTATACCCGAAGAGCTTTAAAACTATGCATACCCTTTTATCCAGCAATACCATTACTAGGTCTATATCCCAAAGAGATCACAAAAAAAGGGAAAAGGACCTACATATGCAAAAATATTTATAGCAGCCCTTTTTGTGGTGGCCAGATATTGGAAATTGAGGGGATGCCCGTCAAGTGAGAAATGACTGAATAAACTGTGATATATGAATATAATGGAATACTACTGTGCAAAAAGAAATGATGAACAGTCAGACTTCAGAAAGACTCATACAAACTGACATAAAGTGAAATGAACAGAACCAGGAAAACAATGTTCACAGTATTAGCAACATTGCGTGATGATCAGCTTTAAATGACTCAGCTCTTTTCAGCACTAAAAATCCAAGATAAGTACAAAGGACTCATGAAGGAAAATGCTATCCATATCCAAATAAAGAACTGATGGACTCTGTTTGCAGATTGAAGCATACTTTTTTTTTCACTTTATTCTTTTTTTTTCCCTTTTAATCTGTTTCTTCTTTCACAACTGTGACTAATATGGAAATATGATTTACATGATAGCACATATATAACCTATATCAAATTGCTTGCCATTTTAGGAAGAGGGAAGGGGAGGAGGGAGGAAGGAAGAAAAATATGATACTCAAAATCTTGTAAAAATGAATGCTAAAAATTGTCTTGACATAATTGGGGGGAAAATAAAATATTAATAACAAAACAACTGGAAAAAAGTATAGATATACCATGTGAAGGGTTGAATGTAAGCTCTCTGAGGACAGGGAATTTTTTTTAATCTTTGCATCTTCAGTGTCATCTTACCTTCCACTTCACTATTTTAAGATCATGTTGGGCTTGACTCCTGCTCTTTTGTTCCCATCTATGGGTATTTGAATTCTGGCACCCAGGAGAACTTTTGGCATGGGTGATGTGGGTGATTCAGCTTCAAGGATTACAGCACTCTGCAACCCAGTACAATTCAGATGAGACATATCCTTTCCCTGAAGTAGGCTGAGTGATTTTGGCAGCAGACATAGGAACTACAAATCAATCCTGTTTCATCCCTGATGATACGCAGCTGATTTTATACCTTCCCCGAGCTCCTGCTATATCTCACCCGCAACATTAAGCCGAGAGAAACTGGCTAAGGGAATACCATAGTTTACACAGGGATATTCCTGGTTTATTTAGGTGCCTGAAACTACTGAAAACTGGAGTGCCTTCTCTTCTGCCCCAAGCAATGGAGAAAAGTCTGATCTCTGGTCAATACTGACTAAAACACAGAGTTTAGATGGAATCAAGCCAGCCTCAGGAATGTAGCAAATAGAGCAGCTGTTTGGGCCATTGCATTCACAGCTACATGTAGAGCTTTTAGACTCCTGTGAACTGGCTCTGTAGACTGGATCATAGATTTAGAGCTAGAAGAAATTATAGAGGCTATTAAGTTTAACCTCCCTCATTTTACAGATAGGGAAACTGGAGCAAAGTTTAAGAGCCTTGCCCAGGGTCATACAACTAGTAATTATCTAAGATGGAATTTGAACACAGGTCTTCCTATCTCCAAGTATAATACCTTTCCAATACACCATACTGTCTCTAAGTGTTCTGGCTGTCACACAGAGTCAGAACCTCATTTCATTTAGAACAGGGATTCTTAATCTTTTTTTGTGTCACAGACAGCTTTGGCACTCTGGTGAAGCTTATGAACTCCACAGAACAAACTTTTCTTTCTTTCATTTTATTTTAGTTTATTTGGTTTTTCAAGTAACTTATTTTCAAGTAATTTATTTTAAAAAATAAATTTGTCCCTCCATTATATTCCCCCAGTAAGAAAAAAATTTAAAAACTCAATCACACAAAATATAACAAAAAAATGGAAGGAAGGAAGGAAGGAAGGAAGGAAGGAAGGAAGGAAGGAAGGAAGGAAGGAAGGAAGGAAGGAAGGAAGGAGGGAGGGGAGGAGAGAAAGAGGGAAGGAAGGGAGGGAGGAAGGGAGGGAGGGGAAGAGGGGGGAGGAAAGGAGGGAGGGAGG
>NW_027187347.1:7664509-7697640 GCF_028583685.1 Petaurus breviceps papuanus
AAGGAAGGAAGGAAGGAAGGAAGGAAGGAAGGAAGGAAAGGAAGGTGTAAGGAGGGAGGGAGGGAGGGAGGGAGGAAAGAAGGAAACCTTTTGCTACATAAACACAGTGAAACAAAACATTCACACATTGGTCCAAAAATGAACTTCTCATTCTTCATATTAGTTCATCGCCTATTTGCCATGAGGTGGGTAGGAGTCCTCCTCAATTGTCCTCTATATTTATAGCTGATCATTTAGCACGTCAGAATTCATAAGTCTTTCAAAATTGTTCATTTTTGCAGTGTTGAAGTTTTCCCATCAAGTACGGGGGTAAAGCAAAAACGGCTCCCTTTCCCCCTATTTTTTGACAATTTCCAAAAATAGCAGTGGGTCAGTTAAGTGGTGCCACAGTGCAGATATAAAGGAACAGACAGACTTTCACACATGAATGTTTACAACAAAGCACATTTTTACAAATGCACACACCTGCTTTTCTATGAGGAGCTCAATAAGCCTCTCCAAAGTAAGCCAATTTTAAAATATTCAATGATGTCAATAAATCAACAAATATTTATAAAATAACTACTATGTTTATCTACCTAGCTGGGACAGGTAGAAGTAGGTGTAGGACATAGAGTGCTGGGGCTTGAAGTCAGAAAGATCTGAGTTCAAATCTAGACTCAGACATTTGCTAGCTGTGTGACTCTGGACAAGTCACTTAACCCTGTTTGCCTGTTTCCTCATCTGTAAAAGGAGCTGGAGAAGGAAATGGCAAATTACTCCAGTACCTTTGCCATGAAAACCCAGATGGTGTCATGAAGGGTCAGATACAACTGAAATGACTAAACAACACTATATGACAAGAACTATGGTTGGCAATGATACAGGTACAATAATTTAAATCATCTTTTTTTTCCCCAAAAAACTCATACTCTAATGGAGAAGACAACAAGTACATATATAAGCATATACAGAATAAAGTATAAATAAATAAATAAAGTATAAAGAGAATTGACTCACTAAAAAGTAGAGAGAACATAAAATTCAACTGTGCTTGTGTTAAATATTTTAAAAATTTGATTTGATCAAACAAAACATATTGCTGTATTAAAGCATGAATTCTCACCCTTCTCTGTGTCATAGAGCCTTTTGGCAGCCTAGGGAAGCATTATACCCCTTCTTAGAATCATGTTTTGTTTTTGTTTTTGCTTTTTGGAGGGCAGTTGGGGTTAAGTGACTTGCCCAAGGTCACATGGCTAGTTTTTGTTTTAAGTGTCTGAGGCCAGATTTGAACTCAGGTCCTCCTGACTCCAGGGCTGGTGCTCTATTCACTGTGCCACCTAGCCACCCCTAGAATCATGTTCTTAAAGCATAAGATAAAGTACATAAGATTAAAAAGGAACCCCATTGAAATATGTAATTTTTTTCCACCCAAGTCCTCAGATCACCTGAAATCTATCTTTATATCTCCTGATAACAATTTATGAGTCCTTGAAAAATATGGCAGTAATAACACTGCTTGACCTTCTAATTATAAATATTATGTGTTACAACCCACCAATCATATATATCAAGTGATACATAAAACAAAGAAAAGACTTGGTACCGAAAGATTTTGCCCCTGACCGAGAATGTCCAGGGCAGAGTCAAAATTCAGAGTTAGAACCAAAAAGACTTGGCAATTTATTGGATATGAAGGTGAGAGTGAAAAGATGAGAAGGACTCTGAGTTTGCAAAACAGGTTAACTGGGAGATTGGTGATGACCACAACAAAAATAGGGAATGCAGAAATAGGAGTGGGTTTGGGAAAAGGATTTTGGCTTTGAACCAGCACACTACCCAGCTAAAGGATAATATATATATGGCACTTAAAGATTTGTAAAGTATTTGCATGTGTTAGCTCATTTGATCCTCACCACATTCCTGTGAAGTAGGTGCCATTATTATCCCCATTTCACAGATGTGGAAACAGAGGCTGATGAAAGTTAAATGACTTGCCCAGTGTCACAACAAGGAGGAATTTTAACCCAGAACATCCTGATTCCAGGTCCAGTACTCTATCCACTGTGCCATCTAGAATCAGAGTTTTCACTAGCATGGAACTTTAGGAGCTTTCCCTCAGGGCACTGACATATTGGGTGGACAGTGAGTGTGTGCTTGCACCTCAGGAGGAGTAGTGCCTATGGCAATTACCTTGCCTGTGATACATCTACCTTCCATAACCTTATACTTTCGTTATCATGGTACCTCTCTCAAAGAGCTGCTTTCCTCCAAGTCCCTCAGGGAGATAAAATATGGACTTCCCTCTGTCCTAGGGAAGTCATAGCCATGGTCTCACTATCTCTGTCTCCTGTACCCTCACTCTTACATCCTGCTTCACCTTCACCTCTGTGGGTTTCTTTATGCTAAGCTCATTATTTGTATCCCCTTAAAAATCTTCATCTCTTTTCTCCATTAAAGACATGTCCTGATGCTGCACCACAGAGAGAGATTTCCTCCAGAATCTCAGAGTTAGGAGAGATCTCAGAAGCCATCTGGTCTAAACTTTACTTGACAAGATTTCTTCCAGCCTTTGACAACTTTCAGGGAGGTCTTCACTGACTCCAAGGAAGGCTTGTTTCACTTTAGGACAGTTCTAATTTTGGGAAAAAATTTTTCCTGACTTTATGTTTAGTCTTCCTCTATATAACTTCCATCCATTGCTTTTATATCTGGCCTCTGGGGGCAAGCAGAAATTCCATCACTCTCCCATGTGACAATTCTTCAAATTATTGAAGGCACTATTCATCCTGGCTTTACCACTTACTAGCTGGGTGATCCCAACCAAATCATCGTACCTCTCTGAGCCGAAGTGTTCAATCTCTAAAATATAACAATGTTTTAAAAACAAATGTTAAAAATTGTCTTTACATGCAACTGGGAAAAAGAAATACAGGCAATGGGCTATAGAAGTCTATCTTGCCCTACAAGAAAGTAAGGGGGAGGGGGATAAAGGGTGGGGTGATAGAAGAGAGGCCAGACTGGGGAAAGAGGTAATAAGAATGCATGCCATCTCAGGGTGGGAGGGAGATAATTTGGAACTCAAAATCTTGTGGAAATGAATGTTGTAAACTAAAAATAAATTAATTAATTATAAAATAAGATAAAACAATGTGCTTATAGGAAAGCACTGGGTTTGGAGTTAAGGGAAGCTGAGTTCAAATCTAAATTCTCCCACTTACTAAGTATATGACCTTGAACAAATCTTAATACACACCTTGCCCCTCCCTCATCTGTTTCTGCCCCAGGTGAAAACATTTATAATTACAGTTCTACTAACTGGTGTCATACCTGTGTGTCATTAATGCATCATTCACCAACAAGCAGGAAGTTATGGCCATTATACTTACTTGTATAAACAAAAAGAGGCATCCAAAGTTGAATTCCACTTGCCCAAGGTTACAGGACATTTCTCTGAGTAAGATTAGAGTGTATGAATGGCTTGTATCTCTAGATCTAGAAGTATGCAGAGTAATACATGAGAATCTCAAGCATTGGAGCATTGGTAAAAATAAATATGGGAGAGCTTCAAGTTTCATGTGGAATCTGAGAGCAGACAGACTGATCACCTCTGGTGCTGCCCTTCTGTGATGGTTACTCACCCAGGTTGTTGCAAAATGAATACTTGTTTTCATGTTTCTTCTTGTAAATTTTATGAAAGGCTATTTGTGAGGAAGAAGGGAGGAGATGAGTAAGGGAAGTAGGGCTTCTCCACAGCTTCTCAGAATTCTTCCCTGAGGCACTGGAATGAAAGAGCTATTTTTTTTCCCCAAGGAACTTTTATTAGCTTTATTTTTCCTCTTTTATCCTGAAGAAATGAATGGGAGTGAGAGTGATTGACAAGATGACTGAGTTCTGTTCCTAGATTTGATAGCAACTTTTTTTGTCCTTAGAGATCATTTCAATTTCCCCACAAACAAACAGAAAATGAACAGTTACCCACCCATGGCCTTACTCAATAGAAAATAATCTAGCAGTAATGTTGAGAGCTTGACTTCCATTTCCTGACAAAATTCTACAATGTGGCCTATGTTGGGAATGTGAATCTGTACCAATGCCACCTGGTAATCCCTCTACCCAAAGAGTTATGGACTTCTGCATTGGAAATAGCCCTCATTCTATCCCTTCCTCCATCTTATTTCCAGTATTTCTAGGGGCAACTATGGACTGACCCAATGAACCAGAAGAATACAGGAAAGGGGAAGAAAAGCAGGGAGAGGAGGTGAATGGTGTCCTTCAGAAACCTAAGATTGAGTACAACATGCCAAATGAATGAGACATCCTTCCCAGGAACTGGGAAAAAGGGGGCATATGGAATTGATCACCTTAACTTAGAGAGGAGGTAAAAGAAGAGACTTGATATGGAAGGGATAGTAGAGAGATGTTCCCATAATCACCAGAAGAAACCATTTCAAGGCATTAAGACCCAGGTAAAAGGGCAAAAAGTGTTTAATGGCCCAGAGACATTCCAAGCCCAAGCCTGCCAGAAAGGGTGAGAACTTTCCAAACAGACCAGAAGCACATTGGCCCTGGCCTTTTTCTTTTAAGAGATACGACATCATCTTTATAGATAAGAACACTGAGGCCCAAGGGTATTAAATTACTTGCCAACAGAAGTCATTCAGGATACAAGCTTCATAGTAGAACTTGAACTGCGTTCCTCTGACTCTATAGATGCTGTACCAAGCTGTGATTAGATCAGTCCTTTGCTCAAAATCATCAGTGCCTCCTTATTGGGTATTAAAAAAAAAATTCCAAACTCTTGGTACTACCATTTAATGAGCTTCAAGTGTTGGTTCCCACCTTTGGCTCTGCCTTAAAGCTCCAGTTTTATTTCATATTTTTTCTGTTTGTACATTTTATGTTCTAGACAAAATGGACTGTTGGCTTTTTCTTAATCTTGTTCCCAGTTCACTCATCTCCACAAGGGGGAATGGGGGAAGGGAAGAGAATAAGCATTTCTATAGTACCTATTATATACCAAGTGGGGAAGTTAGGTGGCACGGTAGATAGAGTGCCAGGCCTGGAGTCAGGAAGATTCATCTTCCTGAGTTCAAATCTGACCTCAGACACTTACTAGTTTTGTGACCCTGGGCGAGTCAACCTTATTTCGCCTCAGTTTTCTCATTTGTAATATGAGTTGGAGAAGGAAATGGCAAACCACTACAGTATCTTTGCCAAGAAATCCCAAACAGGGTCTTGAAGAGTCAGACACAAATGAAAAATGACTGAGGAAATTGAAGTTAAATGATTTGCCCAGGCTCATACAATTAGTAAATGTCTGAGATTGGATTTAAACTCAGGTCTTCCTTGCTCCAGCCCTCTATCCACTACCACTAAATTGCCCACCTAAGGAGCTCTTTCTCCCTGCAATTCCCCCCTACTCCTTCCCCTTGCCTTGAGAACACATTCCCATCTTCTCTCTGCTTGTTGAAACCTTTATCATCCTTCAGGGACCACCTCAGGTGATGGCTTCTCCATGAAGTCACACCGGACTCCCTCAACCTGAACTAAGGACCTCTTACAAATCATTAACCAATCTACTAAGATGTGGGGCAGTTTTGAGTGAGGCCAGGAGAGGAAGTAACCACATGGACCAAATCAATTGTGGATGCTTCAAAGTTTTGCGGAAGCAGATGACTTGATTTAAAATGACAAAACAAATAAACAAACCTCAACAACCATAAATTCAATATACCAATAAATAATAATTATTATAAATAAATAAAATAATTATAATGCTGATATAAATGAATGAATGAATGAAAGAATAAATAAATAAAATTCAAATAGCACCATTGCTATGGCCTAGATATACCTGACTTCTAGAGAGATCCTTTGACTTATTTTTGCCTTTGAATAGTTATTTCTTTTCTTTTCTTTGTAACAATATTGCTGATATCTAATTGACTTTCCCTTAGTCTGTGTGCCTGTGTGTGTGCATGTGTGTGTGTGTTTGTGTATACGTATGTGCACATAGGCCCCATTTGTTACAGGAAGGGCCTATTTAGCATATTTCCCTCCTTCATTCTCTCTCCTTCCTTCTCCCTGCTTAAGATTTAACCCAGACGTGTTGGAGAGTCATGAAGGTTCCTGAAAAACCAAGAGTACCTTGGATTAAAACCCTCTCTCTCCTGTGAATAAGGAATGGGTCTGTTCAGGATTTCACAGAATCTAGAGCTGGAAGGTCCCTTAAAGGTCATCTAGTCCAATACCCTTTTTCTGTAATTGAGGAAACTGATACATGGCACACAGGAAGGAAGTAGCAATGTTGGAGCTGAAAATCAAGTCCTGTGATTAATGCATTGCTTCTTCCATGCTGTGCCCCTTCTTCTCTTTTAGTGATATTTTCTGTTCTTACAATGCCTTTATTTCCAGTAAATCACTCTCTTCCCCAAAAAGCCGCCTCTCTAAGAAAGAATGAAAAAGAAAGATGGAAAAACTAACCAACACAACAACTGAGTCTGACCGTTCCAACTCTAGTCCTCCAGCTCTACAAAGAAAGGGGAGAAGAGCATTTTCTCCTGTCTCCTTCAGGGTCAAGATTAATCTTGTCATTCACTATATTCAGTTTCATGTGGTTGTTTTTCTTTCCACGTATATTGTTATTGTTGTTGCACATATGCTGCTTTCCTGGTTCTGCTTGACTTCAGTTTGCATCAGCTGATGAAAATCTTTTCCTGTGTTCTTCATATCCACCATTTCTTATGTCATAATAGTATTCCCTTATATTTCTTTATCACAATTTGTTTAGTCATTCCCCAGTAAATTGGCTTCTACTTTGTTTCTGTTTTTGTTTGGTTGGCTTTTTGTTTTGGTTTTTGCTACTAGGAAAAGTTCCATTTTAAACACAGGGTGTCCCCAAAGTCTTAATGCAGTTTTAATATCTATGACATTGGAGAAGCCATGCATTTTAGGGTATATGGTGGTACCCTGCCTTTTAAGGCTTGAAATCTAAATGTAGTCATCTTCCCTTTGATACCAGGGTAAACTGGCCAAACATAATAATGGGAAGGATTCAATTTCTAATTCTTTTTTTTTATTTTTTTTTTATTAAGCAATCAGGGTTAAGTAACTTATTTCTGGGTGTGGTGCTGAGTGTCTGAGCCCGGGATTCGATCTCCAGGTCGTCCCAACACTGGAGCCGATGCTCTTACTCGCTGAGCCACCTGGCCGCCCCTAAGCAATTGGGGTTAAGTAACTTGCTCAAGGTTACACAGCCAGGTGTTTCTGGGTGGGTGCTAAGTGTCTGAGCCCGGGATTCGATCTCCAGGTCTTCTCAACACTGGAGCCGGTGCTCTTACTCGCTGTGCTACCTGGCCGCCCCAATTTCTAATTCTTTTAGTGGCAAAGAAAGGGAATGGGGCAGGACCTAGAACTTCTTTACTCCCTTCTACTTTGGCTGCAAAAAGAAGTCATCAAACAATGATCCAACCTTGCCTGTGCCAACCTTACCCAAGACCAAGAGAAGCAGAAGCCATAGAGATCCCTGTTCTATGCCCCTGCATCAGCTGGGTTGTTCTGGGTGTGGTGGGGTTTGACAGATGGAGGCTTTCCAGAAGACCCAGGGGTTGTTGCCTTCAATTCCACTAGTTCCCCCATCTGACCTTCTTTGCTGGAAGGGAAATTACATCACAAACAGAGAAGCCTTTGATACTACAAAAATCCAGGGATTTGGGTGGTTGTCAAATGTCTTGCTGTGACTTAATTGGCATAGAAGCATCCCATTGTCAGGTACTCTAATTCATAAGAAAAGTGTTTGTATTCTCAATGCTTGGAAGGTAATGCAAGTGTGAATTTTAGTGTGAAAAGCTGAATCATTCATCTTTTTTTTTTTCCAATAAGAAAACTCTTGTTTGGAAGATTCTGAGAGTGTAGTTACCCAGAGTCCAAATATATATATTTAATTTCTGGAGTGAATGGATAGTTAAATTAATAACTGGGTTACAGAAGCCTAGTTCTAGGTCTTGAAGGAACCACAAAACCTTCATTTTGTAGATGAGAAAATTTTGACCCAAGAAGATTAAGTGTTCTACCCAAGGTGAGATAGATAACAAATATGTTGTTTATTTTGCTTTTTGGAATGGGGAAGGCAGGGCAATTGGGGTTAAGTAACTTGCCCAAGGTCACATGGCTAGTTTTTGTTTTAAGTGTCTGAGGCCAAATTTGAACTGAGGTCCTCTGACTCCAGGGCTGGTGCTCTATTCCCTGTGCCACCTAGCTGCCCTGATAATAACTATAAGTTAAGAAGAGATTCAAGCCCAGGTCCTTTACCTCAAGAGCCAATGTTTTATTTTTTCCACTGTACCATGTTATTAATAACTTTCATTTAGATAGCTTCTGAGGTTTAAAAAGCACTTTTCTATTGTCTCATTTGAGATTCATGACAACCCTGTGAAGTAGGCGCTTGTACAATCTGAATTTTATAAATGAGGGAAATGATGTTGAGAAAGCTTAGAGACTTGCCCAAAGAACTTTTACAGCTATCTGAGACTGAATTTGAAACCAGCTCTTCCTGACTACACATGTAGAACTTTATCCATCATTCCCCACTTCTTGTAAAACATTGACTAAATTAATACTTAGTAGCTGCCCCCTTCCCCTCTGATATCTGCAGAATGTATATCTTTATCATTCTGAGAAACAGCATATGACAAGAACCTTTGGTATGTCAAAAATGCTTTTGAGATGTCTTGTTGAATCTCAGGGTGAGTTGACTGTGCTGTGTTCCAAAAGTCTCTAAGTAATTCCAGGAAGTTGGCCTTTTCTACCCTATGTTGTACAGTTAAGGGTGGTCTCCTTTGAAACAGGGTGACAAAGAGGATTAATAAACTGAAGTTGTCAGAGGTTACTGAGATTAAGATATGCTCTGCTCTGATCCACGTTTTTTTTTCTCTTTGTTTAGACATGCTTTCCCATGGTGTCTGCTTATGCCTGAACTCTAACTGCTCCTTGGGTTTAAGTGAGAACTACCACATGTGTAGCAGCAAGCACCCCAGCATCCCCAGGGTGGCTGCCAACACATGTTCTTAGATCTGCTTTTCTAAAGGAAAGCGACTCAAAATGGGTTAACAATCTTGCTTTAATCAATCAAATATATCATTTACCTAGTTCAGGGGGAAAAGTCAGCACCCCGAACTTCAGAGTATACAGACAGAAACATTTCAAGCAGACAGGCCTCCAACTGTCCAACCATTACATCCATACCAAATCACAGTTAACAGAGAGGGAAGCATCAACATCTGGGTTTTTCAAAGCTGGGGGGCTCTCAACAGCTACCCAGAGTCTCATCTGGTCAAATCACACAACACTTCTCAAAGTGAGCCCCAAAACAAAGTCTCGCATGAGGGATTATATAGCCTTCTCCTGGGTCAGAGAATATAACAACCCTCTTGACCCACTGCCCAATCACAAAGTATCTCTTGAAAAACAAGCCTCCCACCACAGGCTCTGGGTGCACTTAACCTAGGGGCAGGGAAGATCTTAAAAATTTACATTCCCATAACACCATGTTTCTTCCCATTGGACATAAAGTCAGACATCTCTAAGAAGACATTTTCTTTTCTATTTTTCATACACATATTTCCTAGGAAAATTCACAATTCCATTACCCTTATAAAGCATAAAGCAAAACTAGATTAAGTTTTTGCTCCCATAGAAAAGATTCAGATTCTTGTCCCAGGGTCTTGGGACCAGGACCTATAGCACTTCCTGTCATAACTTCCCTTGAAACTCCAGGGACTATGACAGGAACTAGACCTGCTGTGGGACTGGGGGAGGAAAAGAGGTAAGGGTTATTTGGAGACAGTCCAAGGAAGGTACCTGGGAGGAAACCCCAAGAGGTGGTAGAGAATAGGAGGGGGTATGGGGGCAAGGTTCAGAAAAGTAAGGGGTTGGAGAAACAGGAGAGGTTTGAGGAAGAATAATGGGGTGGCCAGTGATTGTGAGACTCATAATTTAACCATGATTTCAGAGAACTGATGATAAAGAGTGGTACCCACATCCTGGTAGAGAAATTATGGGCACAGGATCAGAAAAAGATGTATATTTTTAGATTTGGATGATGTACAAAATTTGTTTTTTCTTTATCATGCATATTTGTTACTAGGGTTTTATGTTTTGTTTGCTTTTTACCATGATGGGGATGCAGTGAAAAAGAGAGACTATAAATATGTCAGTTTAAATACGCATATATGTGCATATGTTTATATAAAATATATTAATATTAATTAATGTATTGATCATATATTTATAATGTCATATATTTGTTATATATAAATAGTACAAACTATATTAATAAATATTAAATATATATATATATGTATTTAATCAAGACTATTACTACCATTCCCTCTTCTAAAAACAAATACAAACACTTGGGACTCAGAAGGGATACCTCCAAAATCTAGGTGACCAGCTGCTGTACTCTACTGGGTACCACAATCTCATCATGAGGATGGGGGGTAGGAGGCAGCTGGAATGGGAAACTGAAACCCAGAATGGGAGTGGGTGGCCCTCAGAAAGTCCAGAGTGGGAAGGGCACCAGACAGTGTAAGACAGGGATTTTTTCACCTTGTCTCCCACAACTCCATCCCTTTTAAAGTCCTTTGATGATGAATTTAGATTAATTCAGAACTGAAAGACAGATTTCCTTTTGGAAATCTGGGCGATCTCCCAGAGAGAGAAGAGTACTCTGGTAGCTGACAGGGGACATGTTGTGGTGACAGTGACCATGGCTGTCGCTGTCCTCACACTGATTTCAAGGATAAGCAGGAAAGGGCTGGTCAGGAAGCAGGCAGGGCCTGGTGACTCTCACGGATCCTTAGAATTCCAAAGCCAGGAAGGCAGAAGCAGGAAATAGGGCCTGGAAGTTAGGGGCACTTCAGAGTATGAAGCTTCCCTAATAACTTGGGGAGTCATTTTTTTGTTTGTTTTTAACAACTGAAACTTTCTCAGAAACTTTCATCTCCTCAGCACCTCCTATTCCCTGGGGTCTTGCCCTACTTCTAATTGGAGAGAGTGGAGGGCTGAAATTGGAGACCTCTTTCCTGATCCTCCACCATATAAGAAAGACTCTCTGAAAAATTCACTTCATCATTTCTGCAATCATGAATGATTTTTTTTTCTTTTTTGCATAGAGCATTGGTCAATATTTAGTCTGATGTGGTTTTATGTAAATTTTTTTTTTAATTTAAAGGGAGCAGGGAAGTTTATAGCAAAAATTTGGGGATAACCTTGGGTAAGTCACATGATCTCACTTGGACTAAAGATATTCACCTCTGAAATGAGGAATTTAGATCAGATGATATTTGAGGTTCCTTCCAAATCAAAGTCTTATGGCTAAGACCTACTTACATAATCCTCCTAAGGAAGGAAAATGAACAAGAACTTTAGGAATCTAGTTACCAATCTAGCCTGCCTGAAAACAAACAAACAAAAAACAACTTTGTAGGCAGGCTATTCAATCATCATATAAATGAAAATTTTATTCTTTTAAAAACAAAAAAAAATAAAAAGTTTGTTTAGAAGGGCTAGCCATGACTGGATTTCCTCAGACTTCCTTAAAGACTTCATCTTTAAAAGCCAGACCTTCCAAGGCCACAGAGTTTTTAATCTCTTGATGACCTGACTCACTGGGAAACAGATTTAGAGTTGGAAGGGACATTAGAGGCCTTTGGGTCCAGTCCCTCTATTTTAGAGGTCAGGAATCTGAGGCTCTCTAAAATTAAGTGACTCTACCAGGATGTCTAGACACAAGTGTCTAGGATGGAATTTGAACCCAGGCATTCCTAACTCCAGGTTCAGTATTTCATCCACCACAACACTCTGCCTTTCATAATAAGCCAAAACTTAAACTACCAGATAGAAAATGCCAAATGTCCAGTCTGTTTTTCCACTATGATCTAATCTCAAAGCTTGAACATTCCATCAGGTTCAGAAAAGCCAGAGCTTTTAGGAAAAGTTTATCAAATTTTCAAGATGACTATTGGGCCCAGGACTCTCTTTTAGACTCCGTGTGTCCACACTGGCCCTTTCTACACCACATTTACCTTTCTGAGGATGTAATGTGGTGACTTCCCCAGAGCAGGGAAACAACAAATGTCTGCTGCATGAATGATGTTTGTACTAGTACAACAATGCTGATGGTAAATGAGAATCACAGCTCATATTTCTTTTAGAGAATTGTTAAGTTTTACAAAGTATTTTCCTCATAACCACTCTGAAGTGGGTTGTGCAAATACCATCATCCAATTGTGAAATTAAAACTAGTCAGCTAGTTAATCCCCTTCTTTGTATAGTTGAGAAACTGAGGCCCATGTGTCTTCACCATTATTTCCCACTCAACTGCTTTCCTGGACTTTATTATCTCCAGAAACTAATGATTCTGCAAGATAAAATCAACCCAGAAACTCTCATCTCCTCAGCACCTCCTATGCCCTGGGGTCCTTCCCTACTATAATTGGAGAGAGTGTTGACATTGGAGACCTCTTCCCTGATTCTCCACCATATAGGAAAGACTCCGAAAATTCACTTCATTATTTCCCATCCTGGGCTTCATAATCTCTAGAAATTCAGTATTTTGCAAGATGGAATTAACTCTAAAACTCACCTTTTCAGATCATCTCTCTCCCCAGCTGCAGAATTTCATCTTGTCCCTGTGCTGGTAACCTTCCTCCCACCCAACCCCAGCCCCCCACCCTCCAACCACTGTGTTTTCAGCTTTTTTCTATATACAATTATTCCTTCTCATCTCAACTTTCCCTATCATAGTTTCAATATCTCAGGGGTTGGAATAAGAAATTAAATGGGAATTTTTTGAGAGTTTTGCAGAAGCCACAGAGGACAAGTGAAGGCCAGCAGATGACATAGAATCTATGACCAAAGAATTAACCCAAATTTTATAATAAGGTGCTATGAACACTCCATAAAAGAAAAAGAAGAGAAAATCAGACTTATATGGTACAAAGGGAGGGCCAAAAACTTTTACGTGGATTTTCCAGATCTCAAAGGTGCCATCCCCTTAACCCCCAAGATACGGAAGAGATAACTATATTGTCTTCTTTCTTTAGATTTGGAGCTACTTGAGGGCAAGAACTGCCTTTTGACTTCCTTTGTATCTTCAATCCTTGTTCCAGTACCTGTAAAATCGTAGGTGCTTAATAAATGTTTATTAGATGAACTGATGATGAGTGAAGTGAGGAGAACAATGTACAAACTAACAGTCGCATTGTGAGATGACTGACTTTGATAGACTTGGCTCTTCTCAGCAATACAAAGATCCAAGACAACTCCATAGCCTCACAATGGAAAATGCTGCCCACATGCAGAGAAAGGACTTTGGAGTCTGAATGCAGATGGAAGCATCCTCTTGGCTCTCCTTTTCTTTTGTTATTTCATTGTGTTTCTTCTTTCTCATGGTTCTTCCCATTAGGTCTAATTTTTCTTTCCATCATGACTAATGTGAAAATACATTTAATATGAATGTACATCAGATTGTACACCATCTTAGGGAGGGGGGAGGAGAGGAAGAGGGAGAAAATTTAAAACTCAAAATCTTATGGAAGTGAATGTTGAAAACTAAAAATAAATTAATTATATAAAGAAATATAAATATTTATGGGCTCTGACTTTGCCAAAGGCCACACGGATAGCTCATGGCTAGGCTAGGATTCAAACCAAGGTCCTCAGACTCCAGAAGCAGCATGGATGCCATTGATCCACTTTGCAGATAAAGGGACTGAAGCTCAGAGTCAAGGGCTTGCTCACAGTGCCATGGCTAGTAAGTGTCAGAACTGACATTTGAGCTCAATACTTCTGATTCTCAGTCTAGTCTGACTTTTATTTATTTATTTATTTTGCTTTGGGGAGGGCAATTGGGGTTAAGTGACTTGCCCAAGGTCACACAACTAGTTTTTGCATTAAGTGTCTGAGGACGGATTTGAATTCAGGTCCTTCTGACTCCAGGGCCAGTGTTCTATTCACTGTGCCACCTAGCCATCTCCTAGTCTGACTTTTTTGGGGGAAAGGGGTGAGATAATGGGGGTTAAGTGACTTGACCAGGGTAACACAGTAAGTGTCTATTGTCTGAGGCTGGATTTGAACTCAGGTCCTCCTGACTCCAGGGCCAGTGCTCTCTCCACTATGCCACCTTGCTGCGAGCCCCAGCTCCCCTGACTCTTTCTGATACCATCATGTTGGAGTGCATTCTTTGGACATAGGAAGAAAATGAGAAAGACACTGGAGAGAAAGCAAAGATTGACATTAGTCTTTGCTAACTTCTGCCTTTTGTGTGCTTCTCTCTAAGTCAATGTGACTTTACCAGGGCGCTCTCCATTCTTACTCCCCAATTTCTCGTTTAAAATTAAAAAAATCATTTAAACTCTTGCCTTCTCCTGGATAGGTAGGGGGAAAAAAAGACTATCCAAGACTCCTTTGACTCTAAATAACTCTTTACCAAAACACTTTGACACTTTTGGTGAATTCTTTCTTTTCTTGGTGCAATTATTCTTTCTAACATCACAGATGTCATCCTATGTGACTCTTGTCCACATTTTCCTATAAATTCTCCTTGAATATAACATTAGGGGATCGTTGTTTTTTTTTTTTTTTGTATGCCCTAAGACCCAGAGAGATACGGAGGTGTCTCAGTGTGCTTGCTAAGATAGTCAAGGCTCGTGCTGAGTTAGCATATCTTTGCTGACTGGCCCTTCCAATGAGGAACAACATTGGGGAGGGAGGGGGGAGATAGCAAGCACAGAACTCTAATATATAATATCCTCGTGGTAGAAGAGTGAAGTGAATAGAAAGAGACATAGTTATGGCATAATAATTGATCACAGCTGCCTCCCCAAGGGGTCAGTGTATACCAGTGGATCACATGTGATGCACATTGAAAGGAAGGCACTGGGTCATGCTCCCAGCTAAAGCTGGGCCCCCTCCTATGTACTGCAGGCTTATGTGAGTTCTTCCCTCTCTCACCTCTAGTGGGAAGCATTTTAAATGAGAAACCAGCAAATTTCTCATAAATGGGTGTTGTAGCCAGTCTATATGGACCAAAGATAGGAAATGCCTTCTAATCTCTTTAAATATCGTATCTCCACACCTTGGAAATGATAATACAACTGCTTCTAAAACAACTTCACATGTTCCCTTTTCCTCTTTACCTCCGCTGGTTTCCCTTGAGTTAATATGCTAACATTAAAGGATTTACCCAATGTGCTGATGACTTATCTATCACTCCTTTCATCACTCTGGACTGTCCATTTGATATCTCTAATGTTCTAATGCATCCCAAGTGCACTTCTTTCCCAGGCTTATATGTCCTTGATGCTATCTTTGACAATACTTCTCACATGCAAGTTGTCATTGACATATGGTATTGCCTGCTTACATCTATAATGGCAAGGTGAAACAGCAGAAATGCATTTGAATCTTCAAAACAAAACAAATAAATGAAAGAAATCTTTCAGGAAAGCAATGCTTCACCCTTCAACAGCACCTGGATGGAGAAATCGTCTGGGTGCTTTAGGAAATGTCTGAAACCTTCTAAGTCACACTAGCATATAGCTTTGCGTCATGGAAAGAACGATGGATTCAAATTTCAGCTTAACAATTTACAACCTTAAAGACCTTGTCCAATGTCTTCAGACTCTCTAGGCCTAGGTTTCCTCATCTGTAAAGTGAAAAGGATTAGATTAACTGATTCTCTTAGGCCTCTCAGGCCCCTTCCGAATTTGAATCTATGATCCTATGACTTCTAACCTACCTATGTTGAAGGTGGCCCCTTACCGTGTAAAATTAGGTTAAGTAGAATTTCCACAAATCCTCTTTGTCAATGAACATTTATTGAGTTGAAAATGTAATTGTATTCTATTAACTAAATTTTTTCAAAGTTTTATTTTACATTTTTCTTTAAGTCAGATTTTAAAATATGGGAGTTTCTCATTTAAAGTTATAGGGTTTTTATATACTGTTAAAAAATTATGCTATCAGGATACGCTGCCCTATTTTCTCTATTTACCAGTATTCCCATTGCAGAGCTCCACAAAGACTTATTTATGGGTACAGTTATCCCTTTCTCCATCAAAGTTTTGATATATCTTGGGTTGTCATAAGAAATTAAGTGAGAATTTGGGGGAGAGTTTTGCAGAAGCCACAGACGACACATGAAAGTCAATAGATGAAAGAAAAAAGTTTATAAACTCAAAAATGCATAATATATATATGGCATTGTATAATATAACCCAAAAATGTATGATAAGGTACTGTAAATACCCCATAAAAGAAAAAGAAAAAAATTAAGACTTCTCTTGTAAGGGAGGGTCAAAAATTTTCCAGATTGCAGAGGCACTGCATTCCTAACCCTTGCTATGTATAACTGTACTTTGACAGAGAGTTGGAGAAAACAACCACTGAACTGGTCAAGTTAGAGGATAAACTAACTGTGTGATAAAATATTATCAGTAGAGTTCTACTGGAATTAATGTGACAATACTCACTGATAGCTAAGGAATCATAAGATCATAGGAATGAAATGGAATGGACGACCAAGGTCACAAAGCCCAGAAAGGTAAGTTACTCTCTCAAAGGTATACAGATAGGTAGTAAGAAGCAAAACAAAAACAGAATTCAAACCCATATACTCTGGCTCCAGATATAACACTTGTCTCACTGCACCATGATAAGAAAAGACATTTAATCTTTATTGTAACTTTGATTAATTAGAGTATTAATTATTAAACAAACCTTGGCTAAATTCCCGTGTTCCAAAACCTAATTAGAAGCAAAATCTCCTTGTCATGAGCACATCTGACTCCTGCATTTATGACCACTCATCAACATCTCCCTTCAGAAAACATTAAAGAGACATGTTTTCATCACATTTCCTGTGTTTGTTTTCTTCTCCCTTACTCATCCAGTGGCAGTGTAAAAGGGAAGAAGGGGAGGTACTTAAATGAAATCTGCCAACCCAAGTTTAATACTACAGGAATTCAGGTCAAGCTACTGAACAAACAACAGAGACCTACATGAGGTCTTTCATTGACTAGTCCAAAGAACCCACTGTTGAAGAGAGAAAAAAATAAGCTGTCAGATGAAATTTCCTCCTTTTTTTCCTTTTCCTTTAAGTTTAATGGGCTCAAACCAACAATGACATCTTTGTTAAAACTTTTCGTGAAATATTTAGCCCAATGCTGGTGCGGTCTAAATAAGCTGGCCAACAAGCCCCAGTTGATAAGTCTAAAGGATGAAGTTCCATTCTGTGGCAGAAATCAAAGTTGATTTTGTCAGGGTGTATGTAAACAGCTGCCTTCTTGATTCTTGGTAGCAGGAACTCCTGCCTTTTAGATTTTTCCTTGTGATAGAAGACCATTAATCCACAGCACTGACTACAATGGGATGACTATTTTGTTCCATGGTCGCTATCACTGAGTTAGAGCATTATCAAGGCAGCTGCCCTATTTAGTTTTTACAAAAGATTAAGGGGTTAGCTGAGCAACAGCTGCACCAGCTAGGATAAAACTAAGGTTTCCAAATCCTTGTGCTTCTTTCTAGGTGGTCACCACATGCAGGGAGCCTATGCAACTCTACCCAGCCGTTGTAACTTGAACTCAAAGAAGAGGAAATTGGAAACGAACGAATCATTTCAACAGGTATTCATGCCCGCTATTTACTGGGCATTAATTCATTCCTTTGTATTCACTGCTCTAAGGGCTCACATGGAGATGCAGGATATGTCCCTGCCCAGCAGGTCATTTCACTCAGGTTCAATTTCACTGTATCAGAGAAATGTTGAGTCAGCAGGGATCTCAGGGGCCATTTGGTTCAACCCATTCACAAAAATAATCTCCTCTGTAACATACCCAAGAAGTAGCTACTCACATTCTGCTTGAAGAACCCTGAAGAGAAGGAACCCATCATTGCTTGACACATGCCATTAAACTTTTGGTCAATTCTAATTGTTAGGAAGCTTTTCCTCACATTAAACTTTAATTGACGGGTTTGCAACTTCTAGTCATTGATGCTGGCCCTTCCCTCTGGAACCAAACAAAAGTTTAGGTCTTTATATGACATCCTTTCAAATACTTGAACTACAGCTTTTATGTCTGTCTCCTCCCCACCTCCACTACCACCACTAATTAGTTTTCTCTTCTCCAGGATACATGTCCAGTTCTTTTCACAAATTTCCATATATCATTGACTCAGGTGCTTCACCATTGTGGTTGCCTTCTTTGGACACTCTCCAACTTGTACAATGTCTTTAAACTCTTTCATTATTGTAGACCAAATTGTTACTTTGTTATTGAAGACCAAAATGACACTGTGACCTTGAGGTCAATGTACAGTGTGCTGACTCTGGCTGTTCTGATCAATATAAGCTCAGAAGACTCTACCATAGGTTGGCCACAAATAGTCAGTATGAATATTTGTGATGGAGATGTCTCTAAATTTGCACTTCTCATGTTTCTTTTGAGCTATTACAAGAGTATTTGGGATGGAAATGTCTTTACATTTGTATATCTCATATTTCTTTTGAGCTACTACAATTCTGAATTACTTGTAGAGCATAGTGCTTTCTCTGATGTGGGCACACCATGCCAGACAGTCCTTTGCCAGCATCAACACTGTCTCACAAGCGATACCAGAGTTCTTCAGAGAAACCTTGAGAGTGTTTCTTGTGTCACTTCTTCTGACCTCTGTGTGAGTGCTTGCCTTGTGTGAGTTCTCCATATTTTAGGCAAACATGCATTTGGCATTCAAACAACATGGCCAACCCATTGGAGTTGCACTCTGCTGTAGAGTTTAAATGTTTGGCAGTTCGGCTCGAGAAAGAACCTCATTGTCTAGTATCTTATCTTGCCAGGCAATCTTCAGAATTTTCCTAAGACATTTCAAATGGAAGCGGTTCAATTTTCTGGCATGATGTCGGTAGACTGTCCAAGTTTCACAGCCATACAACAATGAAGTCAGCACACTGGCTCTGTAGACTTTCAGTTTGGTAAGCAGCCTAACATCTCTTCTCTCCCACACTTTACTTTGGAGTCTCCCAAACAATGAGTGTGTTAGCTTCATCATTTCTATGTACATCCCTGGAAAATATATTGCCAAGGTAAGTGAACTTATCTATAATATTTGACATTTCTCCATTTGCTGTAACCAATGGTTCACCATATCAATAGTGTGGTACTGACTGGTGGAAAACCTCTTTCTTTCTTTGGTCAGGTCAAAATTAGCACCAGCAGCAGAGAATCAACACATAATTTGCTGCATTTCCACTTCAGAGGCTGCATTGAATGAACTTCAGATAAGGCCTGGTTTCCTTAATCTTGAAATAAGTCCTACCTCAAGGCTTATCAAAGTCATTATAAAGAAAGCACTTTGTAAATGTTAAAGTGTTATAGAAATGTTTTTTTTTTGTCGGTATATGAACCTCCCTAGATTAAATAACTACAAAATATAAGAATATGTCAGGAAATATTGTTAATCACTTACTATGTGCCAGGCACAGTGATAAGTCTAGGACAGAAAATACAAGCAGAAAAAAAAAGAAAAGAAAAGAAAAAATGAAAAATTTTTTAAAAGGGTGGCTAAGTGGTACAGTGAATAGAGCACCAGCCCCGGAGTCAGGAGGACCTTAGTTTAAATCCGGCCTTAGACACTTAACACAAAAACTAGCCGTGTGACCTTGGACAAGTCACTTAATCCCAATTGCCCTCCAAAAAAACAAAGAAAGAAAGAAAATACAAGCAGAAAGAAAGACAGCCCCCTACTCTCAAGGAGCTAAATTCAAATAAGGAAAGACAAAATAGAAAAGGGAGTTGAAAAGAGATGGGGAGAAATGAAGGTCCCCCGTATGGGAGTATTGTAAAGAAAGTTTCAGATGGTTGAAGAGAAACACAGGCTGGAGAGCAATGAAGTCATAGCTAGCCTGGGTCTCCTCTTTAAAGTCAAGGTTGTGGGAGGAACCAACCAGTCACAGGAAGAGGTGGAAAAGACTGAGAGTATTTCCAATGTGTGAAATCCAAGGGTAGATTTGGGGAATGGCGAAGGGTGCAGAGATCTCTGCAGCATTGTAAAGAAAGTCCAGGAGAGTCAAGAGTGCAGCCTGGAACAGAAATAACCCAAATACTAATAATCTAAGAGTCTTAAAATTGTATAAATACAAGAAAACAATGAAGAGACAGCATAGGGCAGTTTGTGTTCAGCTTTCCATTACCTCAAGAGTTGGGAGGAGTGAGAGAAAACTTCAGGATCAGAATTTCAGGAAGCAAAGTACATCTAATAAAACTGTTAAGATCCTAGGGAGAAATATATTAATAAAAAATTGTCCAGCTTGTATTACATCTATGTTCAACTGTGTAGGACCAACAAATAATGAACTATGGGAAATACTTTATATTCTTAGGAATGCACCAAGAATATGAAAAGTGCATCTGTCCTTTTCAGTCACTGACAGGTAATTGTCTTTGTATAGATCCTGTGTAGCTGGTGGTGTTTTACCAGATTTTTGAAGAAAGACTTAAAACTTTGGTCAGTTCATTCTCTTCCTATCAAGGTCCTGTCAGGCCAGCCCAGCTTCCAGGGAGACCAGGCTCATTTATTTGGTCAGCATATTCCTTTCCCAGTAGAATAAACTTACTCAATAAACCAAGATAAGTTTGCTTTGATAAGCAAAGAATTGTGAGGAAGAGATTTAAGATTGTCTTATGAGCGAGGGACAGTGCCTTAGCCATACATAACTGACTGGATGGATAGATAGATAGATAGATAGATAGATAGATAGATAGATAGATAGATAGATAGATAGATAGATAGATAGAGATAGGTAGGTAGGTAGATAGATAGATAGACAGAGCATTTATTAAGTGCTATTACTATGTTCCAGGCACTATGCTAAGCCCTAGGAATACAAATCATTTGCTCTTTGTTCTCCAAGAGGACCAAAATGACATTACTATGTTAGTCAAGTAACAGTGTGTCCAACTGGGGCTGATCAGACCAATACAAGCTCAGAATATTCTACCACGGGTCACAAACAAAAGAAAAGACAGCCTTTGCCCTATGGAAGATAATGATAAAAAAGGGGGCAAAGGGGGTAGAAAGAGAAGAAGAGGGAAAGTATATCCAAGTGGGGCAAGGTAGAGAAATAGTTTCAGAACTCAAAGGTGGTCAGGATTTGAAGTGAGTTCGTGGCTGGTGTGGGTGCTTCCTTAATGGAGATTTGAGAAGGAACCCACCCATTGGGGAAAGAGGCACAACCATCCTAAGAAGAACCCTCATGGGGGAGGTACAGAGGTTGGCAGGGGAGCCATGGGCTGGTAAGAACGTGAAATAAGCATGGCTAGCCCAGATGTTTCCTCAAATAGAGGGTGGGAAGTACTACAAGGAGTTTCTGATTAGAAAATTCTTCTTTCTTGACTTTCTCTTCTTACAGATGTCAACAGGAAAACTAACTCAGTGAGCAAGGGCCACTACTGATTCACACTTTAGTATGAATTAATTAAATCAATTGTTTCTAAGCCTTTATGACCTGAAAAGGAGAGTTCAGTGATTTTGGAACGGAGAGAGATAGGGATGTGTGTCACTCTGGGGATGTAGAGAATCAAAGGACCAGTGGGGAATCACAGATTGTGAGGGTAAAAACACTAAAAAGAGGAAGAAAGGCAAGCAAAGAAAAGGAAATTGAAGGCCACTGAAATCCTACTTCACATTTACCAAAGGTTGACTCTGCTGGAAGAAGGCCATGCACAAATCTCCATAAAAGTTATGCCAACATCTCCTACTCAATGGGATAGACCTGTCTGGAAAACTTCTTTCATGCACAGTCAGTGCATAGCCCCCCCTCTCCCTGGACAATTTCCCATACTTTAAAGTTGTAAAATTTAAATCTTTTCCAATTTTTGCTCTTTCTTACTTAATATTGATGTTAGGAACTATGTGGAAAATTTAGGCTAATTTTTAGTGCTGACCTTAGTTCCTTCATAGTTAACTTATATGTTATAAGATATATAGACTTTTATGTTACTTTCAAAAACCTTTCTTTCCTCTTTCATACTTACTGGATTCATCCCTCCCAAACCCACTGGCATTGAATTTACCTATAGCAACTGTGACCACTCATGTTCAATTATCCTGGTACAGATTTGTAGCTTTTCAGGGTTTGTTTTTTTTAAGTGTTCCTGATAATTAAAACTTAATCCCCAATTCATGACTGCTGTTGTCATCACCAAAAGACATTTTACAAATTGAGCGTAACACTACACAGAGAAAATAACATCAACCTACTCTTTGACCTCTGAGAATTTACCGTCTAAAAGACACCCTGTTGCAAACACATGTATACAAGACATGCAACTTCGCAGTCACTTCATTCCCTTCTGCATACCACTGTTGGATTAATCTCAAAAATCTCTGACACCTCAGATCATTTTCTGTCTTGGTCTTCCTAACGTATAACTTCTGTTATATCACTACCCTGTCCTAAGTTTCCCTATTCAATTAAAAGGACCATGTAGTAGCATAGAAAGAAGACCAAAAAGAGTCAGACTTATGAGCCAAGCCAAATTTTGCCTCTAATTCTCTATGTGACCTGGGCTTTAAGAGTCTCATCTGTAAAATGAGGGTGTTCGGATGAATGATCTCAAAGATTCCTTTCAAACTCTCAGGTCTATTCCAACACAGAGACTAATAGAGATTTCAATGAAGTATTGATTAAATTTGCCTCTTTCTGCTGTTCAAAGAGGTGATGAACTACAAGTGGGAAATGAGGAATATATTGTCAGACATGACCAATATGCTCATTCATTCTGCTGAGTTTTATTTCCTTGACGTGAGGGTGAGTTCTACTTACTGTGTAAGAAAGACAGTCATTGTTCAGTCATTTCAGTCATGTCCAACTCTTCATGACCCTGTTCTGCTGTTTTCTTGACAGCCTCACTGGAGTGGTTTGCCATTTCCTTCTCCAGTCCATTTTACATATGAGAGAACTGAGGCAAAGAGGGTTAAGTCACTTGCCCAGGTTCACACAGCTAGCATCTGAGGCCAAATTTGAATTTCAGTCTTCTTGACTCCAAGCTCAGCACTCTAGCCACTGTGCCAGTAACTAGAAAGTAACTTCAATGTTTAAAAGAAAAAAAAGAACATTAGGGGCAGCTCGATGGTGCAGTGAATAGAGCACTAGCATTGGAGTAGGGAAGATCTGAGTTCAAATCCAGTCTCAGACACTTGGCACTTACTAGCTGCGTGACGTTGTCACTTAACCCCAATTGCCACACACACAAAGAACATCAAATGAAAAAAGATAAATCTTATAATCCTACTTATTCAATTTCCTTTCCCACTTCTTCCACATGAGTTTCCTGTTCTTATTTGGTCAGTCTCCCTGTCCAAAAAAAAAATTTCTGTAACATAATTACCATATGATCTAGCACACTAGAACAACATAATTCACACCAGGTTTATTCTCATCTCCTTGCCTTCACTAATGCTGTTCACCTCATCTGGCATACCTACCTGTCTCTCCTCTCCCTATCCAAGGGAGTTCCCCCTTAAGCCAAGACGATTCTATGAAGTCTTACCTTGACTATTCTAGACCTTCTTCCCCCTCACAGAATTCATGCAATGCTGAAGTGGAAACCAAACAATTCAGCAACTAATTGACTACTGTCCTATATTGTTCTGCAATTTTGTGCAACTTGTTTTGTATTATTTTGTGCAACTTGTTTTACTCAATTAGACTGTGCCTTGAGAACAGAAACTATTCTTCTAAAACTTCACACATGACATAGTAGAAACTTGATGGTTAATATTGGACCTGGTCAACGGCAGGTACAAGTCTGATGGTGGTGTGTTTTAGGTGTGAAAGGCAAAGACAGACCATGTCTTGAGAGAATATTATGTAAAGAAAATTATTGGAGTTCCACATCTGGAAGACAAGTGTCCCAAGACTTTGTACATAGCAGCTTCTTCAAGAACATTTTTGATGAATATAATTAAATCCACTGGCAACTAGGTGATATAGTCAGGAAGACCTGAGTTCAAATCTGACACCAGACTCTTACTAGCTGTGTGACCCTGGGCAAGTCACTAACCCCATTTGGCTCAGTTTCTTCATCTATAAAATGATCTGGAGAAGAAAATGGCAAACCACTTCAGTGTCTTTCCAAGAAAACTCCAAATGGAGTCACAAAGAGTCAGACACAACTGAAACAACTGAAAAACAGCCAGGACAATTAAGTCATGGAGTATTTACTTATTGAACACCTACTGTGTTCAAGGCACTGTGTTAAGCAAAAAGAGAGACAAACAGAGATAGGAAGAACAAAAAAAAAGATGTGACAAAAAGATTTTTCCATGTGAGAAGGAATGAGGAACCTACAACTTGTTTGTTAAACTAAATGTTTTATTAAAAATCTAAAACCAAATAAACAACGTAAACTTGCTTAGTAACTATTTACATTTGTATTGATTCATTCCATTGCAGAAATAGAGTGGTATAATGGATAGGGGGCCACTATTAGAGTAAAGAAGACCTGAGTTCAAGTCTTGCCTTGAACCATACATACTTTGTGTGTGATGGTGAAGAAGTCACTGAATCTCTGAGTGCCCCAGAAAGCTCTCTAAAAAGACTATTGGTTATTGATGAATTGACCATTTGTATCAGTGAAGAATTCCCTACACTAATGAAATTACAGGCAGATCTGGATATCTCTTCCCCTTCCCCACCACACACACAAAAAAAATAATCTGTGCAGAAATGTGGTAACAGCTTTTCTTTCACTCTTAAATCCCCATCAAGATTCTTTTTTTGTCCATTCATTCTCATTCATTTTTCCTCTTAAATGAGTATAGCTAATGTATATTCCATTTTTCTTTCTGCCTTTTTTGTTTTCTTTTGCTTTTGCTTCATATTATTTCACAGGTCTTTCCAAGATTTTTCTATTCCCTGCTATTTTTTTTCTTACTTTGAGTGACCTATATATAAATCAATTACATTCAGTGGGGGTTGTTTTATGGACCATTGATTTTATGGGTGGATTATCCTAGGTGTATGTGAGTTACATAGCAAGACTAAACAATAACAGGCTGTGTCTGAAAGGAATTTAAACTGCAAAGAGGCAAGGGAATCATTCACCACATGCATTGCAGTGGTGGAGAAAGTAGAAATTTAAGAAAAAGAGTCTGTAGGCTGTCTCCAAGGACATATCCAGATGCTCATTAGATTGATGAATAGCCTACGAAAACATGTAATAAAATGAATAGTTCGCAGTAATTTAAAACTGGTTAAGGGAGCCTCAAAGAAAACTATTAAAGGTGGTCTAGGATATAGGTGAGCCTCCAGAAAATAAATTACCATATGGAAGATAATCTTACATTGGCAGAATGGAGGAGATGACTTAATACATTTCTTCTTCATTTCTGTTAATTCCCTGGCTCAAGGTGCTATTCATGTATAGCAGGGGTTGAATTGGAGCGTCCACTATGAAGCACATTTGGAAATGGTCCTACAGGGTTCCATCCCAGGATGCATGCATGCAGCTGAGCTGAGCTCCCCTACACACTTCTGGGGACACATGTGCTCAGTACTGAAGGACTTGTGATGATACAGCAACTTTCTAGTAACCTTGATGGCAACAAGGAAAAGGGGGTTGTGCCAGAGAGGGCTCTAAGTATCACAGTGGATAGGGGTCTAGACCTGGAATCGGGTTCAATTCGCACTTCAGACTCAGTTTCTTCAACTATAAAATGTATATGATAATAATAACACCTACTTCTTATGGTGGTTGTAGGGATTAAATGAAATAATATTTGTGAAATGCTTAGGACAGTGCCTGACACATAGCATGTGCTTACTAAATTTTATTCCATCCATCTAGGCATGCATACGTGTTTATTAGGGGAGCCCAAAACTGAATCTCAAGACCTAGTTGCCTCTTCTGCTTTGTGCTTCTTTCCCTGAATGCAGGGTACAGAAGAGTAACCTTGACAGAGATATGCCTAGCCTTGGTGGCAGCCTCATGAATTCTGGAGGTCCTCCTTTCCTCAGTTGAAGATGACTGACAGGAAAAGGAAGTTTATCCAACTAGGTCCTTTTCCAAAAAAATGACTGCCGATAGGAGGATGAGCCCAAGTCATGCTAAAAAATACAGCCCTTGAGGGATTTGTTCAGACAATGTAGAGTTGAAGTGAAGGTGAAAAGGTTGTACAGCAGTCTCACTAAATGTCTCACAGTTAATATTTTAGGTAGCTGTCTCCTGGGATAATATTTTTTTTAAAGTTTAGTCAATTTTTATTTTTATTTTTTTTTATTATATATATATATATACATATATTTGAATATTTGATTTTAAAACTTTCAATTCCAGATTCATTTCCTTCCCCCCCTGCCACCCACCCCCACTGGGGAGACAAGCAGTTCAGTATAGGTTGTACATGTGCGGCTAATGCAAAACAATAACATAGTAGATGTATTGTAAAAGACTGACTATATTTCCCTCCCTCCTATCCCACCTCCCACTTGTTTTATTCTCTACTTTGATCCTGTCCCTTTTCAAAAGTGGGTGCTTCCAACTTCCCTTCCCCCCAGCCTGCCCTCCCTTCCATCATCCCCCCTCACATCCCCTTCCCCCCTATTCTCCTGGAGGGTGAGATCCCCTATTTAGTGTGTATTTCCCTCCCTCTTCAAGCCAGATTCAATAGGAATAAGGTTGACCCATTCCCTTTTGCCTTCCTATTCTTCCCCTCCATTGTTGCCTCTTCTGTATGAGATAGTTGCCCCACTCTGTCTCTCCCCATCTCCTCTCATTATATTCCTCTCACCTCTTAATTTCACTTTTTAAGTATCATCCCTTCCTGTTAAATTGGTCCCGTGCCCTCTATCTATGTATACCTATAAACGTATATACACACATTCACATATGTATTCATATGCCCACATACCCTCATATAAAGACATATATATTTCTAATCCCTTCAACTACTGAGAAAAATTTCATAAGCTACAATTATTGTTTTTCCATGTAGGAATGGTAATAGTTCAACTTTGGCCAGGTGGCTCAGCAAGCAAGAGCACCGGCCCCAGTGCCGGGACGACCCGAATCAAATCCGGGCCCAGACACCCAGCACCACACCCAGAAACAACATCCGGCCGTGCAACCCCGAGCAAGCCACTCAACCCCGATTGCTTCAAAAAAAAAATAGTTCAATTTTGATAAGTTCCTTATGATTTCTTTTCCCTGTTTACCTTCTCATGCTTCTCTTGCTTCTTGTATCTGAATGTCAAATTTTCTATTCAACTCTGGTTTTTTCAGCAAGAATGCTTGAAAGTCCTCTATTCCACTGAATGACCATATTTTCCCCTGAAACATGATACTCAGTTTTGCTGGGTAGGTGACTCTTGGTTTTAATCCCAGTTCCCTTGACCTCCGGAATATCACATTCCAGGCCCTTCGATCCCTCAGTGTAGAAGCTGCCAGATCCTGGGTTATCCTGATTGTGTTTCCACAATATTCAAATTGTTTCTTCCTGGCTGCTTGTAATATTCTCTCCTTCATCTGGGAATTCTGGAACCTGGCTATAATATTCCTAGGAGTTTTCTTTTTGGGATCTTTTTCAGGAGGTGATCGGTGGATTCTTTCAACCTCTATTTTGCCCTCTCGTTCTAAAACATCAGGGCAGTTTTCTTTGAGAACTTCCTGGAGGATGCTTTCCAGGCTCTTACTTTGGTCATGGCTCTCAGGCAGTCCAATAATTTAAAAATTCTCTCTCCTGGATCTATTTTCCAGGTCAGTAGTTTTTCCCATGAGATATTTCACATTGCCTTCTATTCTTTCATTTGTTTGGGTCTGTTTAACAGCATCTTGATTTCTCATAAAGTCATTAGCTTCCATTTGATCCAATCTAATTCTGAAGCAATGATTCTCCTCAGTGAGCTTTTGAGATTCTTTTTCCATCTGGCAAATTCGACTTTTTAAGGCATTCTTCTCCTCATTGGCTTTTTGAGCCTCCTTTGCCATTTGAGTCAGTCTGTTTTTTAAGGTATTATTTTCTTCAGTCAGGCTGTTGACTCTCATTTCATAATTTTCTTACATTGTTCTCATTTCTCTTCCCAATTTTTCCTCCACTTCTCTTATCTGCTTCTTAAGGTCCTCTATGGCCTGTAACCAGCTTGTATTTTCCTTTGAAGCTTTTGGTGCAGGAGTTCTGACTTCACTGATTTCCTCCTGATCCATGCCTTGCTCCTTCTTATCCCCAAAATAGGAGTGTAATATTGGAATCTTCTGTCTGCTTTGTTTCCTTTGCCTGCTCATTTTGCCACTCAATGATTTGCCTTTTGGGCTTTTTGCCACAGTAGGACTCTGCCACCAGACAGGGGAGTTTTCGTCCCAAATGCTGGGGTTTTCTCAGCTGCCGGAGGTATTAGATGGGTGCTGTCTCTGAGGTCTCCACATGCTCTGGCAAGCTGGACACACACCCCAGGACCTCCACCCTAGACAGCAATCCAGATCCAAGCAGGTTAAAGCAAGAGCGATTACTCCTCAGACTGGTGCTTGGTCCCCCTACAGTCTGCAGGCCAGGAGCTGAAGCCGCCAAGTGGTGCTGGCAGGCTGTGCCTGCGTCTCAGCGGTTTCTCGCCCCGGGGGTAAAAGCCACGCACTCCCACTTACTGGGTCCCAAAGTCCAGACTGCACTGGCCTCTCACCTTGTCCTTCGCATCTATGTATTGATAAATCTGGAAACGGCCACAGCTGCTGCTGATCTGGAGTCCCTCTGGCTGGCGGCTGGTCAGGCCCGCCCTGGGGCTAAAGCCTCGGCGTGGTGCTGGGCTCGGCTCCCAGAGCGTTGTGCTGGCCGATTCCTGCCGGCCTGCCGGGCTGTTCTCAGCGGGAGGTTAGCTTCTCTGTGTCATTTTGTGGGTTCTGCAGCTCCAAAGTTTGTTTAGAGTCCCCTTTTTACATGGATTGGGGAGGGTGGAAGCCAGAGCCGCGGGAGGGTCGTGCTTCTACTCCGCCATCTTGGCTCCGCCCCTCCTCCTGGGATAATATTATAGGAATTATAGTTTACTATTTCATGTTTTCAGATTTTGTCAGTATAGGCTTATGAATTTTTTTTTGTGGAAAAAATAGGGGCGGCTAGGTTGCTCACTTAGTAGAGCACTGGTCTTGGAGTCAGGAGGACCTGAGTTCAAATCTGGCCTCAGACACTTAACACTTACTAGCTGTGTAACCTTGGGCAAGTCACTTAACCTCAATTGCCCTGCCCTCCCCCCTCCAAAAGGCAATAGATAGATAGATAGATAGATAGATAGATAGATAGATAGATAGATAGATAGATAAGTAAATGAGTAAATAAATAAATAAAATAGCTGTCCTATAACTGATCTACATTATCTAGTGAGTACCTCTTTGATCCCTTTTGGGGAAACCTTAGACTTGAGTCAAACCTGGCTAAGGGTATAAAGAGTGATGGGAAAGAGGAAGAGAAATTGGAACTCAAAATTTTTAAGAATACTAATATTTTACATGTAATTGGGAAATATTTAACAAAGTATATAAAAATACTTTTTAAAAATTAAAGTCAAATGATGATGAAGATATTTGGCAGAATGGTATACTGGAAAGAACACTACATTAAAGTCAGAAGGTTTGGGTTTTAATTCTGACCCTGCAAGTTACTAGCTTCATGACCTTTCTAGGTCTCTGTTTCCTTCTCTGTGAAAGGAAGGAGTTAAGTCACATTAGGTCAATCTGGTACTAAGTGTCATGAGACGAAGATAATTTGGGTCCAAACACTGTGAATTGCCTTAATATTCATCCTCCCAAAATTCTCTCGTTTCTGCTTTTTTGTGTTGTTTTTAAGCTACAACCAAGATGATCTTCTCTTCCAAAAGGCATCTGAGGAAAGGCATCTACCACGCCTCTCCCTGCCTACAGAGTGTCCATAAGTCAGGCAGACTGTCTCTACTTCTCTAATAGCAGGCTTTAATACATATAATAAGTCTCGTCGTGTGTGCTCTTCAACCAGAGCTCATGGATTGCATTCTTTTGGTGTGAGTGGAGTAGATTAAAATGAGGCAATATAGCATCCCCAACTGCTGAGGGAAAGCTTTTAGAAACTCAAAAATAGTTGCTGGGAACTCAGACCAGGTTTACATTTTTCAGATTCCTGCTTTACCTTATTTGGTTATGAGAGATGGAGTCAGGAGAACTCCTGGAATTGAAATTCAACTTTGGTGGTGCTTTGTTAAGAAAAAAAGAAAGAAAATGTCCTCCTTCCTCAAAGACACATTACTAAACATGGGTCACATTAATAGCAACTGTTTTAGTTTTCTGACAAAGGCAAACAAAATTTCCTGCAGTCTCTTTCAATTAAGAAAGACAGCAACTCATCCCATAGGCAGAAACATACTTCCGTACTGAAGAAAGACACTTAAAACAATATATTCCCAGTTATGTTTATACTGCTATTAAAAAGCAGATTTATGCTAGACTGTACATTGACCTCTGGGGAGAATGACCCAGGTGGGAATGAAAATTTTTTATTTTTCTAATTTCTATTGTTTGAAATTTAGTTTTAGGTCCCCCACTGTAGCCATGACCAGCGTAAAGTAGCTCAGGCTTTGTCCTAAGGCACTGACACCCCCCGTAGTAGTTCTTCACTGGCCAGACTCTGCTCCTGCTTCAAGCCTGGGTCATCATCACCTTTGGGTCTTGTCACCATGGCATTCCTCTTCTAAAGTTGACCCTTTCCCTCTACCACATGTTGTCAGCAGCTTCTAGTGAGTCATTCTATCCAGCTGTCCCCTCAATTAAAGACGTATGTCCTTTTTAGAATAAAGAATCAACCCGATGCATGTCATTTTATTTGATAACTAGAGAGATATTTTGTAAGCCATCAAATATAGAGATTTTAGATGTATCCATGTCTATCTGTCATAATGATATGATTCTCTTCCTGCTGCTGTTTGCTTACGTTTTCATTCTGGATGGGCATCGTCCCTGGGTTACCACATCTTCCCACTTATTGCCTTCACTCCACTTGACGAATTCTCTTGAAGATGGATTCTTTGGGGGATGGGCCACCTCCCTCTCCCAGTAAGATAGCATCCAAGTGGAACAGACAGTAGAGAACATGGAGAAGGAAGGACCATGACTGTTCTCAGGGCAGACTTTCCAACACCATCGCCCTTCCCTCTTCAATATAATTTGTTCTGGGGGAGGCTAGGTGGCTCAGTGAGTAGAGCACTGCCCTGGAATCAGGAGGACCTGAGTTCAAATTCAGCCTAAGACACTTAACACAAAAAACTAGCCATGTGACCATGGGCAAGTCACTTACCCCCAACTGCCCTCCAAAAGGCCAAAAAGAAAAAAAAAACAAAAACATAATTTGTTCTGGGGCACAAGCATTCCTAGTTATAGATACAGAGTCAGATCATGTGAGAGCATCAGTCTAGGTCAGAATTGCAAAATTTAATTTAGACCTTATCAAAGGATGAGAGTATATTCAGAAAACCAGATGATTTGATTCAGCTCAACTCTTTGTTGACATGCCAGATATGTTTCTTCATTAATTTGAACTTTAGCACTGGAAATGGCATGGTTCACTGGACTCATGCTTGGCAGGAAAGTTTTGAAAGCATGACTAAACCATGGTCCCACCATTGGTTTGCTTAATGACATTCAGGCCAACTGAATAAAACCCTAGCCTTGCTGCCCTTGCTTTCTCTTCTGTAAATGGGGATTATAGTTATAGGCAGGAAGGAAATGAGCCCTTTCTCAGAAATAAGCCCAAGGAGGTTTGCCCATCCATAATATAAAAGTAAAAGAGTGGTTAACAGGAACAGAATTAGGTCATGGTGACAGGCAGAAGTGGACAGAGAGCTTGGTAACACTGACTTTCAGGAAGGCATGTAATTTGTCATTCTAGATATCACAGAAGATGAGACACATTAGAACACATCCCTTATTCTAAAAAAGACAGAAATCCTTGAGTGAATGATTGACTGGATAGAATGAGTCACTAGAAGCTTGACAGTGATTTAGCACCCTATACCTATTTAATTGTTCCTACTCTGCTAGGTAACATGAGCTTTCAGAACTGAAGCCTGAGGGGGTGAAGCTAGGCCTGTATTTCTCAACCACAGGTGTTTCCATGTTCATTCAGAAAGATACTCTAAAAATCAAGACCAAGGAAGTATGTGGCAGGACAGCCACCAAGCAATGTACAAATAAATGTTATTTAAATAGATGGTTCAGTGGAGAGAGTGGCTGGCCTGGAGCCAGGAAAACTCATCTTCCTGAGCTCAAATCTGGTCTTAGCCACTTACTAGCTGTGTGACCCTGGACAAGTCACTTAACCCTGTTTGACTCCGTTTCCTCTTCTGCAAAATGAGATGATGGAAGAAAATGGCAAACCACTCCAGTATCTTTGCCAAGAAATCCCCAAATGGGGTTACCAAAAGTTGGACCCAACTGAAATGACTGAACATTTAAATGGGGGACAGGTACTATCCATTTCTGGAGCTATGATTTTCTTCCATCATTCACCCTCAACATTGTCCCAGGGTCATTCTAAGTCCACTGGCTTCTGAAAAGATGAGGTGATTTCCATTATCTACCAAGGACTGGGTGTGAGGGTCCTAAGCTGTGGCCTGGCTACAAATGCAGTCTCCCAAAGGTCCTCTGATCACACCTCCCAGAGCCTGCTCTGCCTGGGACAAGGTGTTGCCCCCTCAAGCATTCTCGTGAGTATATTCTCCACTCTCTGTTGACTCAGGCTCTGTACTGCACCATACGAATCTGAAATGGAAAAATTCTGTAATGTAACCCAAGTCCCTGAGTCTCACCAGCCCTTCAGCTTTTTTCAGGGGAAGGGGAAGAGGGTGGAGAGGGAGGTCAGATTTGTTTTAAATAGAATTCAAATGTAAAAAGAACCATTTCCCAAGGGCCCCCATAAATTCATAAACCCTCCTTCTGGTTCCTTAGAATTCCAGAGCATTGCCTCACTCTTCTGAATGTGGAGAGAGATGACTGAGGAGAGAGCAAAGAAAAGAAGAGGAGGGAGGAAGGAGGGAGAGGAGCTAGTTGGCTCCCTTTTGCTTAAATACATTCAGCTCT